>NW_021704087.1:108134-129753 GCF_003719485.1 Trypanosoma conorhini | reverse complement strand
CCACAATCGTGTTGCGAGCAACCAAAAAGGGAAATAAAAAGCCCCGTAGCAAGCAATTAAAGAAAAAAAACAACAACAAAACTCTCACTTCAAGGACAAGAAGCGAACTTGTCACCGCAACAAATTATTCGCTTAAAAATTACCTCCGTCCCCCGGCCCCTTCTCCCCCCCCCCCGCCCCGCCCCAAACACCCCTGCGCCTCACACCGTGGCACTACTGAATCTGGACCATTGTCTCTTTTGTTTCGCTCTCGATGTGCTTCACGAACATGTCCACCATAACATCCTCAATGAAGCCGAACTCGGGCCGCCGCAACGGGATCGGTCTATGCTCTTCGCCCCGCCAGTACACCAGCACTCGCTCTTGGTAGTTCTGCAGCAGATTTCCAACAACCGCGTCGCAGCTGTACTTTATGAGGTTTTCCGGCGCCTTTTTCTTCAGCGTCTCCTCATCCGTCTCCAGTTTAAAGGTGATCAGGTAGCGCGGAACGGTGGAAGAGGACGCGCGCCACTCCTCGCTGATACAGCCAAGCATCTTGGGCATGGACTCAAAGCAAATCTGGAGGCCGTCGTTGCTGCTGATCTTGTTCGTCGGCATGCGGTTGAGCGGAACAAAAAAGTCCGACACCGCCGCCGCCGCAATAAGCATCATGGGCAGCGACTGCACCGGCTCCGCACTGCGGCTCAGTGTCTCTGAGAGGAGCCGCAAAAGAAACAGGTATTCCATGACGGTCTTAAATGGAACGTACAGGATGCGATTCCCGTGCTTCTCGTACTCCTGCATGATGGCAAGGACCTTGGGCGAGCGCACCGGCGCGGCAAGCTCCGCAAAGAACTGCTCTGTGCTCATGTGATCAAAATGCCGCCGGAAGGGGAGGGTGGAACCCTCGCGGTAGAGGAAGACGCAGGCCCATTCACGCTGCAAAAGGGCCTCCACCATGGCGGCCCCGCGACCGCCGGAGCTGAAGTTTGTGAGGTAACGCACTGCATTGACCTCCAAGGGGACGTTTGTGCCGCCGCTTGTGACGAGGGCCACGCCTCTGCACGGCTGCCGCGACACCCGACGGGCAAACTCCAGCAGTTTCGTGCTCCACTGCTGCAGCGACGCCATCGAGGCGCCCGTCATGTTTTCCATGAGGAACTGCGAGAACTTGTCCGTCGTCATTGTGCCTTGAACACCTCGTGCCCTCCCCCCTTTTTTAAAAAAAAACTAGTATATATCAATGTTTAGAGAAATATATATCTAGATGTACGTGTGTTGTTTTTTTTGCTCCGCTTGGTGGGTTCTTCTGCCCACTGACGCCCCCAGACCCAAACAGACGCTCCTCCGAACGGCCAGGCGGGCACCCACGGAACACAAGAAGCAGAGCTGTAGCAATTATGCCCTGTGGGGCGTACTCGCGGCGCGTGAGTCTAGCAACGGGAGACAGATAAATACATGAGGGGGAGGGGGGGATAATTGCAGCCACGCAGTTGCGAGCGCCACACATGAGCACCACCGCCGTCTCCCCCTGCTTCTCTCTCTCTCTCTGTGTGTGCCACCGCCCAGCGGCGGCAGAGCCAAGCCCCACACAGCGAGCCGTCGCAACCGGCACAGAGGCGGCGGAGCAACAACAAAAACAACAAAAACAGGGAAAAAAAGAACGATACCGCACGCAGTGCGTCGTCGTCACGCGGACGTGGCCACGCTGGCCAGCTCTGCCTGCAGCTCCTCCGTCCATTCCTGCAGCTGCCGCATTAGACGCTGCTTTTCCCTCCAGAGCGGCAGCACGGCCTCGTTGAAAGTCAGGCAGTGCCGCCGCACCCTCCGCGGGGCGTACGCCGCCGTGGCGCCAGACGGCAGCGCAACAGACTCCTCCGCCTCCGCCTCGTGCTCCGTCACCTCCTCGTTTTGCGCAGCATCGTCGTCATCGGAGGAGAGGGAAGAGGCATCACGGCACGAGACAAACGTAAACGCCCTTTGAGCCGTCACAGGCACCAGCTGGCGCAGCAAGCACAGCTCCGCGTCATGCAGGCTCGCGCACGTACCACGAGGCTCCGTGGGGTCCGTCTTCACGCCACCGCCCTGCGCAGCATCCTTTGGCGCCTCGCACGTCGTGGCCGTCTCCTGTGTGGCAGGCTGCGTGAGCGGCACGGCAGCACAGTGCTCCGCAATGCGCTGCGACAGGCAAACGGAGGCGTGGTAGTGCTTCTGCTCAATGCGCTGGACTCGATCGATCCATGCGTCTAAAAACTGCGGCACAGCGTCGTCTTCGTCGTCATCGTCCGCTTCCGCTTCCGCCCGCGCCTCTTCCCGGAGTGCGTCCTGCAGCTGGCGCAGCGAAGAGCTCACCTGCTGGAAGGCAGTGACGATGGTGTCGTTGAGGATCCCTCGCAGTTCCGCCGCGCTCAGTGCACCGGAGAGCGCAAGATGAAACTTGGCGTCCCAGAGATGATAGACCTCGCAACGGGTGTGCTGCAGCTGCAACGCCCTCGCGAGGGGATGCATCGCCGTCACCCACGCGCCACCACTCCTGCTAACTAACTGTACGCGGCATGAGGGCACGTGTTCACCGAAACACGGCAAAAAGGGCAGCAGAGAAAAAAAATAAGAAACAAAAAAAAAAACAAGCGAGGGAAAAATGGATTCGCTAAGGAAGGAAGGAAGAAGGACATGAGCGAGGCTGCATTGGGGGTACCCGTTTCCCCTCACGTTGCAAAAACGACAACAAAAACAACGATCATGAAGCATGGAATGGGGGACTGCGCATGAAGGGGCATTCTTCGTTACGCCTGTACAAGGTTACATCATTGCCGCCAAAGCACCATTGAAGGGAACAGTAAAATTTGGAATATATATTTGTATGTATGTATATGTGCCTGGATGCATTTATCCCTGTGTTTGTGTGTGTGAGAGAGAGAGAGTGTGTGTGAGGCAGAGTGAGGAAGCTGCTCTCTTTCACGGTGTCACTTGCTGCTTCGCCTCACAACCCTCATACCATACGCACAGATTCAGATAAATACATCGTCGCATACTTTGTTTTTACAACACACCTTTGCTCATCCACTCCAACTGCGCCTTCACGTCGTAGCAGACAATAGGCACGTACCCGCGACCACCGCCTGCGTGCTTAAAGTAGTGCTCACCGAGTGCAAAGCCCAACGCGACGCGAGCCTGATCCTCCAGGTCTTGGTTCTGCTGACGGCACGCCGCCTGAAAGTTCGCACGGAAGTACTGAAGCGCCATCTCCTCATCGCCGTTGCTCTTGCAGGCCTGCCCCAGCTGCATGGTGGCGTGGCAGATACCCTCCATGTCTCCGGTTTCACTAGACAGCGACAGGGCTCGTCGCAGTGACTGCATCGCCTCTGAGCTCAAGTTCATGCGTTCCTGTAAACTGGCGACAACCAACGCGGCCTTTCGCTCATTCTCTAGAAGTCCTTCTCGCTGCGATATGTCTAAAAAGGCCTGCTGATACGCGAGGGCCTGTTGCAGGTCACCCAGCTGCTCACATATGGAGCCGAGGGCATTATACCCAACCGCTTCATCCTTGGCACTTCCCACGCGCTTGGCGACGGCGACGGCACGCTCAAAGAACCACCTTGCCTCCTCGGGGTTCGTGCGCTTCAACTCCTCCCCAAGCGACTGGTACGTTCGCATGAGGTGGTGACTTGCCTTTAGGGCCGTCTCCTCATCCTCCAGCGCCAGGGCCAATTTATACATCGTCTCGTAGAGCGCCAGCGCCTTACGGAACTGTTTCCGCCGCTCAAAAAAGGCAGCATAGGCGCCACGCACGTCCTGCTCCAGCGGCCGGTCGAGAGACTCCATTGCGAAGCGCAGCGCTGTCTCGTAGTGCCAGGCCGCCTCGTCGTGGTCGCGTTCGCCCTCAAAGTAGTCCGCCAGGGCCTGGCAGCGTTCGTAGAGCAGGTGGAACTCGCTCTGCCGGCGCAGCACCTCCACCGCGGAGAGTTGGTCCTTCACCCACTCGAGGCGGTCGTCCGGGATGGTGAAATGCGCCTGGGCGAGCTCGTCGACGCAGACAGGGTCGCGGTGGGAGAGCTCAAAGAGGTGAATGAAGGTCGCCACGCACCCCTCCGAGAGGGCGTCTACGCAGAGGTGAAACCGCACCGACTCCTTCTCGCTCTGGCAGAGGACAATGCCCTCCACTTGCCCCTCCACCGCGGTGGAAGGTCCTCCCTGCACCGCGCTGGCGCTCCTGTCCGGACGGCCGTGGCGCGTTGTGCCGAAGCCGAAGGCAGAGACCGTCAGCGCCTCGCGCTGCTCCCTCGAGATGAGGGAGCCCCGGCGGCGGGGGAAGCCGGCGGCGGCGGCGGCGGCGGTGGTGGGGGGGCTTGGCGCCTCGGGCGGCTTCATCGGCGGGAGGATGAGCTGCCGCTGCGCCTGCGCCCCTGCCTGGGCCTCTGGGGCGCAGATTGCCAGCGCCATCTCCTTCCGCTTCGCCAACGCCTCGGCCTCCATGGCGTCCGCAACGAACTCCACCCCACGTTTCCGCATGACTACAAACCCAAGCGAAGCGCAAAAAAAAACAAAGTATATATATATATATATGTATGAGGGAAACACCAGCCCTTGCTGTCAGTATACGGCGGGGGTTGCTTGCTTGCCTGCCTGCCTGCTGCACACCCAAGCTGGCACGCACCCAAAAAGCGAGGGGGCAGAAAGGAGAGAGAGAGAGAGAGAGGGAGAAAGTCATGCAAAATGAGGCGGCAGCCTTCAGCCGGAAACGGCAAGCGAGCAAAGGCAGCGAGTTTACAAGGGACGCAGACATGCCATGCATCCTCCAACGCGGATAACATTAGGTAATACAGATAGATGTCGATGCAGATATATTTTCCTTTCGCTTATTCCTCCGATGCCTCACACGTCCGTCAAAACCATGCACACACCCACGCACGCACGCACACCCGATAGTGAAAGTTTCCCCACCCGGCTTTCTGCCTTGGCGCGGCCTTCGCGGCCACCTTTGCCCTAATCCCCTCCGCTGCACTGCGACACGAATCACCTCCTGCCACCCACCGCTTATGGTGTCCTCCTCGCCAACGGCGGCGGCGACGACGACGGAGGAAAAAGAGCAAATAAAATAAAAAAAACGGCACACAAAACAAAACAAAGACCGGCGCGAGGGCCGGCGTTTGTGTTTGTGTGCGACGAACGATGCTCATAAAAAGAAAACGACAGGTGAGTGCGGTCAGCAAAGAAACAAATAAAATATGGGAGAAAAAAAAAGAAAAAATAATAATAACAAGAATTCACCCACCGCCCAATAAAGAAAAAGGGCTCGTCTTGCACCACACGGACGGAGAGGGAGACTGCTGCACGGAACACGCTGCGAGGCACGTGTGCGAGCACGTCACTTCAGTCGTACACCCCACACGCAGACCACACACGACGGCGCTGCTTTCCCTCTTTGTTCTTGAGCTCATTCGTCGAGCGTCGCGTTTTCAGCCAAAGTTGTCTTTGATTGATATTTCTTGCTGCTGAAAACAAATCGAAAACACACTCAAAGGCGCAAAGAAAAAAAAACCCAACAACAACGACACAACAACAACAAGAAAGAAAAGTCGTTTGCTGCGTCTCTCCCACTTTCTTGGCCACACTGCGAATACCATAAGCACACATGCACGTGCTGCCTGATCGAGGCAGTAATATCAATGAAGGAAGCGGTATAGTAAAAACAAGAGAGAGAGAGAGAGAGGGAAGTCACCGTAACGATATTACGGTGTGAGGGAGACGGTGCCGGTAAACGGAGGGGTGAGGGAAGTGTCAATCACGCGTGGCGCGTATTACTAGTACTTCTTCAGCACCTCAGGTTTGACGTGCTGCGGAATAGTGACTTTCAGCCCCTCCACGCGGGACATGGCCCGCACCGCCGTCTCATAGCCGCACGCGTTTCCGCTCCACGAGCGGCGGGTCACACCGTTCAGAACGTCCCACATAAGCATTAGTTTGGCGCGGCGTTCGGCGTCGGCGGAGCCGTCCAGCACAAGACAGAAGCCACCGTTCATGGCCTCGCCCCAGCCTGTGCCACCGCCGTTGTGCAGCGAGACCCAGGTGGCGCCGCGGAAGGAGTCACCAATGACGTTCTGCACCGCCATATCCGCAGTGAGGGAGGAGCCGTCGTAGAGGTCGGAGGTTTCGCGGAAGGGGGAGTCGGTGCCGCTCACGTCGTGGTGGTCGCGCGAAAGCACCACCGGTCCCTTCAGCCGGCCCTCGCGGATGGCGTCGTTGAAGTTCTTGGCGATGGTCTGCCTTCCCTCGCAGTCGGCGTAGAGAATGCGCGCCTGTGAACCCACGACGAGCTTATTCTCGCCGGCCTGCTTAATCCAGAGGAGGTTGTCGGAGATCTGCTTCTGCGACTTGGTGGAGGCGTCTTTCATCAGCTGCTCCAGCGTTTCCGCGGCGATCTGGTCGGTGACGGCGAGGTCCTCCGGCAGGCACGAGGTGCACACCCAGCGGAAGGGGCCAAAGCCAAGCGCAAACACATCGCCCATAATATCCTGCACGTACGATGGGTAGCGGAAGCGGTTGATGCTCCGCACCGTGTCGTCGGGAGCCCACACCTGCGCCCCTGCACGGGAGGCCTCCAGGAGGAAACTGTTGCCGTAATCCCAAAAGCGCAGGCCACGTGCAGCCATGGCATTGATGGCGGTGACCTGGCGGCGCAGGGACTCCTGCACAAGTTCCTTGAACTTGTCCGGGTTCTCCGTCATCATCTTCTTGCCCTCCTCAAACGTGAGCTGGACAGGGTAGTACCCGCCGTGAAACGGGTTGTGGCAACTCGTTTGGTCGGAGCCGAGGTGCACAATGTTGTCCTTCTCCTGCACCAGGCGTTCCCACACTGTCACGACGTTGCCGAGGTAGCCAATGCTGACCGCCTCCTTGGCGGCGGCGGCGGCGCGGACCCGCTTGAGAAGGGAGTCCAGATCTGTCTCCACCTCCTGCAGCCACCCCTGCTCCTTCCGCTTGTAGAGGGCACTGGGGTCGACCTCAGCCACGACGACGACGGCACGGCAAATGACACCGGCCTTTCCCTGCGCCCCACTCATGCCACCGAGGCCACTGGTCAAGACGACTTTCCCGGCAAGGTCCTCCACGCCGAGGTATTTGCGCCCGGCATTACGGAAGGTGATGGTCGTGCCGTGAACAATGCCCTGTGGGCCAATGTAGCAGAAGGAGCCAGCCGTCATCTGGCCATACTGCGTGCACCCCATCGCGTAGAGCCGCTCGTACTGCTCACGTGTAGAGTAGTTTGGCACCATCATGCCGTTTGTAACCACCGCACGCGGGGCATCTGGGTGGCTTGGGAAGAGGCCCAACGGGTGGCCCGAGTAGAGCGCAAGGGTCTGCTGGTCAGTCATCTCACCCAGGTACTTCATCGTCAGGCAGAACTGACCCCAGTTGTTAAGCACGCCCCCGTTTCCGCCGTAGGTGATGAGTTCGTGAGGAAACATGGCCACGCGGGCGTCAAGATTGTTCATTATCATCAGCATCATCGCCGCCGCGAACTTGCTCTTGGCGGGGTAGTCGGTGATGGGGTAGGCCTTCATCTCGTACTGGGTGGGGCGGAGGCGGTACATGTAGATGTGACCGTAGTCGTCCAGCTCCTTGTTGAACTCCTCCGCGAGGACCTCGTGGTCGGCGGGGTTGAAGTAACGCAGGGCGTTTGCAAGCGCCTGGCGACGATCCTCCGGCGACAGGTTTGGCGTGCGCCTGGGCGCGTGCGGGACACTCGGGTCCAGCGCCTTGCACGGCGGCGGCAGCGGCGAGGGGATGCCGACGGCGAGGCTCTTGAGCACTTCCTTCATGGACGTCATTTTGCCGGAAACCGTGGACCACCCCAAGAGGCCTTCAAAGAAACAAACACAAGTCTTCTTTCGACAGTCGAATGAGCTTCTTTGATGCAGGCATGAGCACACAGAGGGGGGAAAAAAGAAAGAAAGAAAAAACGCATAACGCTACCACTTCACCACGCATTTTTTTTGTTTTTGTTTTGTGCATGCATACGTCACCGATAACCGAGGAAACTGCACAGACACACACGCACACACAGTGGGATGAAGAGCAAGAGAAGCAGAACTAGCGAAGGAGAGAGGCACATCGTTAGAGAGGACCCGTGTTCATCACTCCGCTTCCGCCTCTGCGCGAAGCCGTTTACGCAGGGCCTGCATGTTTGCCATGCCACTCACGGTCACGGTGTTCGCCAGCCCCAGCACGGCGCCGCAGCGCACGGAGAAGCCCTCGTCGCCGTAGCCCTCCACCCAGCCCCCGCGCGTCGGCGGCGGGTCCGTCGGCAGCTCCGGGAGACGGCCGCCGCGGTCCCAGCCCTGATTCGTCAAGTGGTACAGCACAACCCTCAGGTACCGCCGCCCAAACGGAGTCTCCTCAATCTCCTTCTTCACCGCCGCCACAACGCCTTCCTCCCTCTCCTCCTCCGCCGTCTCGCTCTTCACGCCGCCTGACGGGCCCCGGTGCTTTGCGCCGTACTCGACGAAGCAAATGCCCCGGCTGGAGCCGTTCGCCGGGTTGGTGTAGAGGCGCACCGTCACCGGTGCGGCGGCCGGGTGCAGCTGCAGGAGGTGGTCCCGCACCTGCGCCTCGCTGGTGTGCCACGGAAAGCCAAAGACGACGACGACGTTGGCGGCTCGCCGCAGCGCCGCGGAGGGTTCCACCAAACGTGGCTTTTCATCCATCGGCACGACGCCGGCTCCTCCTCCTCACCCCGCCTCCCCTCCCCTCCCCTCTATCCAGGAAACCAAACACGCGGAATCCCCTTCCATGCGGAACGGAAAAGTTAAAGAAAAAAGAAAAAACGGCACACATTGCAGAGAGCCGCGTGGAGAAGCCCCCAGAAGGAGAGGGGGGGAGGAGGGACGTGCGCGGAGGGAGAACGACGGAAAAAAAACACACACACACTTACCGACTGAACAACACTCTCAATGTGAAGATGGATTCACCTCCATGCCGCCACGCATGTAAAAAGGACTCTGTAAGTATTTCTTTGATGTGGTTTTGTTTTCTTTTGACACTCCCCACATTTTTGCCACTCACTTGCTTGCTGTTGCTTCGACTCGCTCCCTTTCTCTCCTCTCCAGCAGCAGCAGCAGCAACCACAATATGTTTTTCTTTTTGCGCCCCCTCGTTTCTACAGCCTGCGCGGCAATGCTGCTGCCTGCTGCTCAAGGCTCCTTCTCAGTTCCACCGGGAGCGCCAGTCGACCGTGGCTGTCGCAGTCCACAATTCGCTGCAGCTGCGCCCTGGTGAACCCGTCCTGCGCATGCTCCCGCAGCAACCGCAGACACCCGTCCTCCAGGCCCCACGCTCTCGTCCAGCGAGGGCAGTCGCAGAGCAGCATCGACACACACCGCGCCGAGCCATGCTCCTTTAGGTGCATGTAACTCAGCAACGGCACCAGCAGCCTCGCAAGCGCCTCCACGTTCTTGCATGCATTTTGCGTCGGTGAATCAGCAGCAGCGTCGGCGTCGGCGGTTTCCGTTAACGTGTGTTGTACTTTATCCAGGCATGCGGCCATTATCGCCGCCTGCAACGGCGTCAACGACTGCCGTGACGAAGGCGACGTTGACGACAGTGCCGGCTCCAATGCACCCTTCAACGCCGCAAGGACACAGTGAAGGGGGTCGCCGCGCACCTGCAGGAATGTGCTGCCGATAAGGAGATTGACAAGCACCGAGAGACTCACCTGGGGCCCGTCGCCGCGGAGTTGCTTCGCCAGTACACTTTCATGCAGCCGCCGCAGTGTCTCTTGCAGCTGCCGAGGTGCAGCGTTAGCCGTCGCCGCCAACTCCGGCCTCGTCTTCGCGTCACTGCCGCCCGCCTGCGTCTCCGCTGCGACGTCGAGGGGGAAGCGCAGGTGCGGCTCCCCCAGCCCGAAAAACACGGCCACCGGTGCGTTCGGCAGCTCCGAGTAGCAGCGCCACAAGTCGGTGCTAATGGCCTCCGCGAGCGACTCCCGCACGTACTCCGGCATCACTGGGCTGTAGGCCCGCACCAACATTCGCAGCAGCTGGTGAAGGTCCACGTCGTGGAAGGTGGTGGGGTGCAGGGCAAGCCGCTGCCACGCGGCAGCCTCGGGGACGCGGTCGCTCGGCCACCGCCCCAGGGCGTGGACAACACCAACAAATGTGCACACGGCAGACTCCCGCTCCGTCCAGCAGGCGCCACTCGCCGTGATGCCCTCAAATGCGAGTGCGAGGGCGGTCTCTTCTCCCACCAGCTCCCTCAGCAGCCGCACACCACGCGGCTGCGCGTCATCGGCGGGCGACACGGCGGACACCGCAGACGACGTGGAGAAAACAGGAACCGCCGACACGAGCATTTGGTTCAGCACGGCGCGGAACTCCTTCTCGCCCTGAAGGGGAAGGGTGCTATGCAGTGGGAAGGTGCTTGACAGCCGCAACACGTCCTCCCACGCGGTGGTTTGCGTGGCGAACGACCACAGGGCACCGTACTCCACGGACGACAGCGCGTCAGTTGGCGTGGCGAGGACGGACTCCAGCAACGCGGCCTCAAATACCCGCTTTTCGGCCTCCAACGCAAGTGGGAAGCGCTGAACGGCCTGCAGAGTCTGCCGAAGACCCAGCAGCGACGCCGGCGTGGGCGGCCGCCGCGCCATCTCGGTGAGGTGCTCCAGCATCGCGCGGTGGTCGACGTAGTCGAGCAGGGCGTACCGCTGAATCAACTTGGCGTTGAACGCCGTCAGCTGCTCCGAGTCGCGCCGCAAGTGCTGCGGGACGGCCAGCTGCACCAACCGGTTCATGGGCCGCACCAGTCGAAAGGACAGGGAGTCCATTGGCGCCGCTCCCACGGAGAGAGAGAGAGAGACGAGCGCGGAACCTTCCTACGGCCAACTTGGTGGGCAGTTTGGAGGCGTGGGTGGAGGCAAAGAGACACGATTGCGGGGTGTGTGTGTGTGTGTGGTGGGTGCACAGGAGTGGGCAAAACAGTCCCAAACAAACGGTCAAGGAAACGGCACCGCAATGCACGCCCCATCAGGCCCGGAGTGAACGAAAAAATACAGGGAAAGAACGCTCTCATGTTTTCATCCCCGCCCGCATCCTCCCTCCTCTCTTTCTCTCTCTTTTTTGTTGTTGCTTTCCTTCGGCTGCTGCTCGCCTCTCCTCCATCCCTCTGTTGCTCTGCGCCGTGGGAGTCGCACTGCCAGTCTGCTTACAGTAACACAGGCCGGTGCGGCATAAGTATAAGGCACCTCCACCCAAAAAAAAAGGAGAGAGTGAACAACGACAAATAAATAAAAATCTATCCAGGATCTAATAGTGCATCTTCCACTTCAAAAAAAAAAAAAGACACCGCCCTTCTCCCCCTCAAAGAAGGTACTTGCACGCACACGCACACGCACACCCTCTATCTACGAACGCGTGCATAGAATGCGGACTACTTCTCGGCGCGCGAAGACGTACGCCGCGAGTCCGACATGGCACTACTACTGCGCAGTCGCTTCATCCTAGCAACGCCGCTAACGCCGGCCGCGCGGTTCACGTCTTTGCCCGCGAGAGACGACAGCTGCGACGACTCCCCAGCCGCAATAGGAACCGAAGCGGACGTGTTCCCCGCGTTCGCGACAGTTGGGGTCCCTGTGGCGGTGGTGGAGAGCGATGAGTTGGAGGACCGGGGCGGCGGCATGTTCCCCATCTGCACAAGCGCCCCCAGCGAGGTGGTGGCCGCCTTCACGCGAAAGGCCTCATTGATGTGCTGCAGCGACTCCGCCACGCCGTCGTCGACGGCGCAGGGGGGGAAGTGCTCCCGGCCGCTCTCCACCGCGTCGCGGCAGAGGTTCCGCAAAAGGTGGCGAAACGGCAACACCTCCGCAGGCGACGCCGTCTGCCGCGCGGTGGTGGCGAGGCCGCTCTCAAAGAGGCGGTGCTCGTCCTCGAGCTCCCTGTCCAGCCTGGCCTGCTCCCGCGCGTGGGCGGCGAGCACGTCCCGCACCTGCTGCTGCATCGTGCGCTCCAGGGACTCCAGCGACGCCCGACGGCGCCCCTGCAACGCCTCCACCGCCGCACAGTGACGCTGCGTCACGGCAAGCACCTCCTGAGAGAGGCTGCAGAAGCCGTCATTGATGCGGTTCACAAGCCGCACCGCCTCCTGCTCGTAGCCCCGCGAAAGCGCCAACGCCTCTTCCTCTTCCGCACCTCCGTCCTTTCCTCTCCTTGCCTCTTCTTTCTCGCCCTCCGCCGCTTGCGGCTCCTCATTTCCCGTACGCAGTGTGTCTGCGCGCCACGCCTCGAGTCGCTCCACGACAGTCTCTGCACTTCGCTGCGCGGCTTCGTGTGCCCCACGCACGGCCTCCTGCACAACCCGCTGCAGTGAACCAACCTGTGCATCAAAATGAAGCAGCGCCTCATGGTAGGTCTGCTTGAAACGCCGCAACTCATCCTCCTTTTCTTCTATCATGGCCTGTAAAATGGTGGCCTGTGAGGTGTTTATGTGCTGCAGGGCATCGCTCTGCTGCCGCTCCCGCAGCAAGTCCTCTACGTCCACCTTCAATGACTGGTGCTCCTCCGCCATCTGCTGAAGTCGCTCATGCTCCTCCCGGTTGACGTAGTACCCGCCGCGCTCCAGAACACGCTCCTGCAGTCGATTCCGCAGCCGTTGATTCTCCAGCTCAAGGGAGCGAAGGCGCACCAGCAGCTTTTCCCGCTCCGTGTTGGCGGCATTGCGAATCGATCGCGCTTTCACGGCGTACATGAGGGTGGACTTTGTCTCCTCAATGTCGCGCCCCACGGCGGAGATGCACGCGATCATGAGGGTTCGTGCCGTCCCCCCAATGGAGTCGCGAAGCAGCTCCGTGAGTTTGGAGTCACGGTAGGGGACATGGCTGGGCCGCGTCGCCTCATTTGAGTTCGCGAGCGCCAGAAAGACGCTTTTCAACGCCAACAATGACTTGTTGATTTTGCACGTCTCGTTGGCCGCGATTCCGCTTGCCTGGGATTTCTTGAGGCTCTCACTGCCCGCCAGATCCACCATGAAGAGGTGCGCCACGTCCACTGCCTCCGTGTAGGCGTTTTGCTCCTCAAAATCGAGGATCAAAACGACGTGGGAGCGGCTACTGCGCTCATTCATGAGCGTCATGGCGGTGCGTCGCCAGCTGAGGCCGCGCCGTATCGCCTCATGGGCCTCGCTGAGGCGCGACAGCGTCAACTTCACCATCGCCCTCGGAAAACCGCCAACGAGGGTGACCTCCGCATCCCCGTTGTCGCTCAGCATGTCCGTGAGTTTCTCGTTGTAGATCTCAATCATGGAGAGCGTCAGCGCACACTTTGCGTCCTCCAGCGTCTTTTGCTGCACGTGCTCCAGCATGGCGGCAATCATGCGGTGGGCCACGCCGCCTGTCTCGCCCTCCGCGCCCAGCATTGTGTGCGTCTTGCCGGTGCCCGTCTGCCCGTAGACCATCACCGTCCCGTGCAGGCCATCCTTGACGCTCTGCAGGATGGGCCGGCACACCGCGAAGACCTCCTCCTGCGTGGCGGTGGGGGGAAAGATGAAGTCGGGGTCGTAGGTCTTGTT
Organism: Trypanosoma conorhini; assembly: GCF_003719485.1. Taxonomy (NCBI): domain Eukaryota; phylum Euglenozoa; class Kinetoplastea; order Trypanosomatida; family Trypanosomatidae; genus Trypanosoma; species Trypanosoma conorhini. The sequence goes on along the minus strand of NW_021704087.1, from coordinate 116,214 downwards.
GTCAAGGAGGATGCGGCGCCCCTGGTGGAAGTCCAACCCAACCGCAGGGCGCTCATTCTCAAAGAGCGGACGACATCGCACCGCCACTTTGATGTTACTCATTTCTGTCTACACCAATCGCGTCCGTTGCCGTTGCTGCTCCTAACAGCGCCTCCTCGCCCTCGCCCTCGCTCTCACACACACACACCCGCAGGAACAGAGAGGCAGCCTGTGCGTCGGTGCGTGCGTAACGTATGTATGCCTCTACGCGTGTGCCGCTCCTCGCCCTTCCAAGGCGGGGCAGCGCAGCAGATCTCTCCCGCCCGCGCCACAAATGGCAAAAACCAAAAAAAAAAGAAAAGAAACAACCAAACACGGTCAAAGAAGGAGCAAATAAAAACGAGTAGATAACACTGAAGGTTTGCCCAACCGTGAAGCAGCAACCGGCACTCAGACAAAGACGAAAACGCCAACCGGTTTTGTTGTTCTCAAACTTTTTCTTCCTTTCGTTCATGCTGAGTTAAACTCCCCCCTCCCCCTCCAGCAGCCTCCTCCCACCAGCTGAGAAGCGAGGAAGGCGCAAAGCAAAAACAAACACACACACACACACACACACACGTACACGTGTGCCCTGCATGCCTCACTCGGAATGGCCCGTGCTTGCACGCATGGGCAGGACAGCCCGCGGCAGTCCCTCACCGACGCACCACGAACGACTTGAAGGTGTACGCGGCCCCGGAAGAGACGATCGTGGCCTCCACGCCCTCCACCCGCGACTTGGGCGAGCCGGTGCGGCACCACTCCACGAGGCTGTCGACGCTCTCCCGTGGGCCCTCCGCCATCACCTCGACGCGGCCGTCGTCCAGGTTGCGCACCCAGCCACGCACCCCGCGCTCCTCCGCCGCGCGGACGGTGTATTTGCGGTAAAACACGCCCTGCACGCGGCCCCGGACAAAGACGTGGCAGGTCACAATAGCCGGCTTCGGGGCTGACATGGCCGCCCCCTCGCCTTGCTGCAGCTCGACCCCAGCCCCCGCAATGCCTGGCGACGGGCGGCCAGAAAAGAGAGGAGGAGGATGAGAAGGAGGAAGAGGGAGCAGAGGAGGAATAACTGACACGGACGGCAACTGCAGCAAACACAGAGACGGTGACAATAATGACGATGTCAATAACAATAAAAAGCGGGCGGACGCGTGTGCGGGCAAATGGCTGACACAACCCACCCACACACGGAAGTAACAAACAAACAAACAAACGGGAGAAGTAAAAGCGGAGGAGGGAAAGAGGTCATCGCCGCCGCACCGCCCCGAGTAATTCGTCACGATAAAAGAACTTCGCTGCTGCCGCCAATGCGCTAGAACGGGAATATGCCGGCGTGAGCGGAGGGCCAAGAAAAATACGAAGAAAAACAAAAACAAAAAGAAAAAAAAACGAAGAAAACGGAGGGGCAGGCAGCTAAGAATAAACACGGCGCAAGGACGTCTCACGACTCCATCGCCTTGATGGAAGCATTCACCAAATTTTGCAGTGTCCGCGCCTCGCTGCTGAGGCGACTCAGCTCCTGCGGCGGCAGCTGCGACCCCGCGGCGACCAACTCGCATATGGCGTCAACCTTCACCTTCACACGTTGCTCCATGATAGTCTGCAGCGCACGACGATCCTTTTTGTGCATATTGAGCGACTTGGTGAGGGTGGCAATCTCCTCACCAACACCGACGTGGGCGTAACGGAGCCGCTCCTCCAACTGACGTAAGGTGTCATCTTTTTCTTGCACCACACGCCGCCATTCCTCCTCCTTTTGGGCGTGGCTGCTCTGCAACGCCTTCAGTTGGCCCTCTAGCTCAGAAGTGAGCGTTACGACTGCCGGAGGCGCCGCCTCCAATGTGGACGAGGCCACGGCGGGTGCAACCACCGCGGTGCGATCGATGCTGTTACTGTGCGTGTCCCTACCATTACTACCAAGACCGTTGCTGCTGCTGTTGCTGCTATTGTTATTATTATTAGTAGTGACATGACTACTGTCACCGGCGGCCGAAACACGTGACGCGATTGCCGCCGCGAGACCATGTTTTGTCTCGGAGCGAATCTTCTGCTCTAATTGTTGCAGTGCCACGCACACGTTGTTGATCCCCACCCGCTGGGTCGCATTGGTGCAGCACTCCAGCGCCTTCCGCGACTCCACAGCCAACGCATCCACCTCATTCATGAGTCGCAAGCGTTGCTCACGCTCCTGTGCTAGCTGCTGCTGCAGCGCCTGGATGCGACCCTCGTACGTCTTGCGCACAATTCCCTGCTGCTCATCGATATGGCGCCGCGTTCGAGCAATGACGTCTTGAATGGCGGGCTGCTGCGCCTTGACGCCGCTCAGCAGCTGTTCGAGGGTATTGCTTTTTTGCTCGCTCTCCAGCAGACGACTCCTGAGGGACTCCAGCTCCTGGCACTGCTGCCAGACGTGGTCGTCCAGCTGCCCCTGCACCAGCTTCTCCGCGCGTTCCCGCACAAGTTCCACCAGCTGATGCCGCACCGCAGCGTCTACCTGCAGCGTTGGCTGCTGCTGCTGCTGCAGCGCCATCGACGGTGCACGGGGAATGGCAAGCAGCAGCTCCAGCATCTTCGCCTCTGCGGTGAGCAATACGGCCGCGTTGGCATCCGACCGGTACCGCACTTCAGCAGCGTCGGTGCCCGCCTGAACACGTGTCCGCTGCAAATATTCCTCTGCCCGCGCCCGTGAAAAAGGCGTGGCAAGGTTGCCCTTAGTGTTCCCCTTTAGTTGCTGCTGCAGCACCTCCAACGTCTCCTCCAGCGTCTGGACGTGTGCGTCGTACGCGTCGACCTCCTCCTGCAACTGCAGAATCGTCTCATCCCGCTCATTCAGCCGTGTCGTGAGGTTCAGCATAATATCGCGCTGCTTCAGCAGCAGCTGCTTGTATCTATCCACCTGCGCCTTCTCTTCCTCCATGACTTGCCGCTCACGATCGAGTTCATCGAGGCGCAGGGCGTATTCGTCCGATGTGCGGGGAACACCCTTGAAGCCACCGTTTTGCAGCATCCCCTCTAGCTCTTGAATGCGCTCCTCGAAGCGCTTCCGTACCACCAGCTCCTGCTGGTGGGCGCGCGAGGACTCATGCAACGCCTCGAGCGCGGCCTCACGGTCCTCCTCCGCACGACGCATGCCCTGTCGCAGCTCGGTGAGTATGCCTGGGTCAATGCCGCCGCCAACCTGCTGCGAGGCGGCGTCGCGCTCCTGGAGCTGCCGCCGGAGCAGCTTCAGCTCCTGCTCGTATTTGCGCAGAAGCGTCGCCTGATCCAGGTCCTCGTTGATGACGGCGGTGTTCTTGATGTTCTTGGCACGGTTGGCAAAGACAAGCGTGGAGAGGGACTCCGTGTACGACTCCAGTGCGGGGGAGATGCAGGCGATCAGCGTCGTCTTGCAGTTGCCGCCGAGGGAGTCCCGCAGGGCGCTTGTCAAGACGGAGTTTCGAAACGGCACGTGCCGATGACGACCACCGCCTTTGCTCGCGAGAGCCGCGATGACGTTGCCGAGCTCATGCAGGGATTTGTTGATCTTCTTCGTCTCCTCCAGTCGCTGGCCCGTGACACCCGCCTGCCGCAGCTTCTCGCTGCCGGCCAGGTCGACAATGTTCAGCTTGCCAAAGCGGTACGAGGTGGGGTTCGTCTCATCCCCCTCCATCACCTCCACGATGATGGTGAACATGGCGTGGGAGCGTGAGGAGAGCTCGCTCATCCGTGTGGCGCTGGTCGCCCGCAGCGAGGTGCCACGTTCGATGAGGCCGTACACGTCGTGCGGGGAGCGGACAATCCACTCCGAGAGACCCTCCACGTACACGCCACGCTGCGGCGTGTGTCGCACGGTGAGAGCCCGCGCCGCGGTGGGCTTCAGCAGGTCTGAAATCACCTCGTTGTATATCTGCAAGTAGGAGGCACGAACCAGGAAGCGCATGTTCTCGCGGCGGCTCGCCTCAATGGAGGTGAACACCTCCTCAATGGCGCGAGGAATAATCCCTCGCTGCTCTTCACTTGTAAAGCCCTCCATCGTGTACGTCTTGCCGGTGCCTGTCTGGCCGTACGCCATGAGTGTGGCATTGTACCCCTGCATCACAGAAAAAACCGCTGGCTGGGCACTGCGCTCGTACACCGCACACTGCGGGGTTTGTTTGCCGTACACGTAGTCAAACGTAAAGGTCTGCCGGGAGTACACCCCGCCACGGCCATCCTCCGTGTCAAGCGTCTCACAGAGCGTGATGGAGCGACTGTCGTTTGGGATGCGCACAACGTCGACGTAGGGGCGATAGCCGGTTAACTCCCGCTGCACCGGCGGACGCACACGAATCACCACCGTAAAGTTCGACTCACCGCCCTCGTCACCGCCGCTGCCACTGAAGTTCGCGCTGACGGCATTGCGGTGGACTGGAGAGTGAGCAGACGTGGAAGCGGGGGACAGGAAGTCGTCGTCCGTGTCGTGTCTCGCCCCCGTGCTGGTGCTGCTTAACAGCGAGTCGCTGGGGTTTAGCGCCGGTCGTGAGGTCCAACCGCCACGCTGCGGCGATCCCCGCGTCGGGGACGTTTCAACGCGTTGCGGGTCTCGATAGGCCATTTGCGATCGCCGGGGCACACGCACAGGCGGCCCAGCCGTGTCCCCCGCCTCCGCTGCTCAGCGGCGGCGCGCGCAGAATACCGTAGGGGGGAGGGGGGGAAACAAAAGCGTGCGCCTGTGCACCCACACACAGAGCGGGAAGGAGACAGGGTGGGTGTGGGAGTGTGGGAATAGAGGTCGGCCTTGCGCGGGGAAGGCAGGGCGGCAGCCTCGCACCTCCTGCTCCCACCCGGAGCAAATGCACGCACGCACGCACGCGGAGTGTGCCTGAATGTGTGAGTGGTGGTGGGGTATCACGACCACGGGACACGCAGAGGGAACGAACTCTTCTCAAGGGTCAACAACAGTATGCGGGGGGAGGGGAAAAAACAAAACGTGAAAGAAACAGAAGCAAGATCCAAGCAGCCACCACCGCCACCAAAAACGCACACCAACAACAACGACAGCGACAACAACAACAAGAGTGGAAGTGGAGGTGGAAGCGTAGACGCCGCACATGCATTTAACAAGCAAAGGGGGACATCAACACCGAAGACAACGGTGCTCCCTGCACGCGACAACGCTGCGCATTGGCGTGAACTCGGGGAGATACGACCCCCGTTGCACCCCGCCTTCCTCTATCCTTGTTGCTCTTCGCTTCAACATCCCCACACAACTCCCTCCGCTGCCCCCTCTCGAAATGCGGTTGTATTTGTTTTCTCACTCTCCAAATATATTTATATATAAATGAATGTGTGTGTGTGTGTACGTCTTTATTTATCTCACTCCGGCCACGACACAAACGAGAACACTGGTGCGCACGCAGGTGCACGGGGAGAGGAAGACAAACAGTTAATACACCGCCTGCAGAGACGCGGCTGGATCGGCGGTTTGAAGTGCGGAAAGCAAGATGGGCGTCAAGGAAGCAAACGTCAAGTGGGGTGGGTGTTCCTTCGCTCGCACGATCTCCGTCTTGCCCCTTCCCGCTTCTCCTCTATGGTCAGGCGGGCCGCCAGTGGGGGGAGACTGAGGGAAGTGGCACCCAAACCTGCACGGTGGCAGCCGCCACCACCGCCACCCCCTTCCCCGCTTCTCCCCCACCAGCGCCCATGGCCATCGTGCCCTTCTGTCATCGTCGCTTCCGCTTACGCCTACAAAAAAAAATGACGCGGCACACATATATGCCCAATAATAAAAAAAAGACAAAAAAAGTAATGGTGGGGAAAGGCGTCTCCTGGCGAACCTCCCCTCTCTCAACATCCCTTTCGCTTCAGTATGTTTCCCATGTCTTCCTTTTCTCTAATAAATAAAAAGGGGTATATCTCTAATCGGCGCCAAAAAAAAAACCTCTATTTCTTCCTGCTGCTACTACCTTTGGGCTTCTTTGCAGTTTTGTGCTTCGCATTGGCGGCAGCAGAGGACGTGGACGGAGTCGCCTTTTTCACCACAGGCTTCTTTTCAGCCTTTTTCCTCGTCACCTTCTTGTTCTCGGGCTGTCGCTTCGGCTTCGCTGCAGCGGACCTTGCTGGCACCTTTGCTGCCACTCTTGGGGCGGCCTTTGCTGCTGCTGCGGCTGCTGCTGCTGCTGCTTTTGCTGCTGCTTTTGCTGATGTTCCTCTAGTAGCCCTTGACGTGGGTGCCTTCGTGTGGACGCCTTTGCCCCGCGCGGTGGCTGCGGCCACTTTTGCTAACACCGTCGCGGCTGCCGCCGCAGGGGCATGGTCCTTGCCGCCGCCTCGTTTGTCCTTCGTCCTTGACCTGCCTTTGGCCGCCGGCATCGGCGTTGTTGCCACTCGACCCTTTCGAGTTGGCTCCACGGCATGTCTTGGTGGTGCGTTTAGCCACTCCGAGAGTTTGTTAGGTTTCTTGCTGCTCCGCCGACTGTCGCCCTTTGCCCGCCGCACCGATTGCCCAATAACATCGGCCCAGAAGCCCTTGCGGTCCCCGCCACTTGTTTCGGCCTCTGCCGGGCTCATGTTGTACCCCGTGATCTTTGTGAGACCTGCCTTCTTCATGAAATTTGACACGCCCTCGTTGGTGCCATTCGGGGTCTTGGCGTACATCTGGTTAATATCCTCGTCCAACGAGGACGCGTCGGGGGACTGCTGCGCCTTTGTCAAGGGATTCTTCTTCGTAATGACTGGCCGGCTTCGCGGACTAGAGGTGGGATCCAGAAACAAGTGATTGCCTGGTGCCGCCGCCACACCACCCCGCGGCGCCATCCGGTGCGTTGACGGCAGCCCCTGCTGCTGTTCTTTTTGCTGCTGCAGCGGCGGCTGCATCATGGCAGCGTTCACTGGCGGTATCGGAGAGGACCGTTGCTGCTGCTGCTGCTGCTGGCCGGAGACGCCAAAGGAGCTGCCGTTGCCACCAAACGTCCTTCTGGGCGACTGCGTGTGCGTCGCCAACCAAGGGACGTGCGGTGCCGCCCTGGGGTTCCCCGGTGCGGGTGCCGTGGATGACCGAGGCGCACTCCACGAAGATGCCCAGCCCGATGCCGACGCGGTGTTCGCCGCCGCGGTGTTTGCCGACGTACCCCATCCATCGTAGCCGAACCGAGGTGACTCGTAACCAAGGGAAGCCTCGGCGGCTGCCGGGGCGTGAGCGCCTGTGGAAGAGGTGTGGGAGTCGAGCCGAGGAAGTCTTGTTCGACGCGGCCGCAGCTCTTCTTCTGTGCTGGCGCTGTTGTTGTTGTTGGCAGCTTCACCTGCATGAAGGTCCGACGGCGGCAGCGGCGGCGGCGGCGCGCCGTGCCACGCGCCGGACAAGCGGCCTGTGTCAAACAATTTCATGTACGACGACCCCGGCGGCGACTCCTCTGCCGGCTTCACTGGGGCCACTGGCGGGGGAGCAGGCATCGCCGGCTCTCGCTGCATCGTGCTAGCGTTCGGTGCGGCGCCGAAGAGGTTCCACAGCCTCGAGCCGGAGTGCGCGGCGGCCCTGGGCGGCGGGACCGACGCGGAACCCGCGGGCAGTTCTTGATTTACACTCGCGTTGGTTGTGGTGGCACTCTCCGGGGCCTCTGCGGCGGTCCCAGCCGCCCCGGCGTGCGCCGTCTCTTGGGGAGCGACGTTCAGCGCCGCAAACTCCGACGGCGACGGCGACGGCGACGGCGACGATGAGGGCTGCTCCTGCTGCTGTTCTTCGGCCGCTGGCGCTGGCGGTGGCGCTGCCGCGTCGGCGGCGGTGTCTTGCGGCGACGCTCCAAAGGGGTCAACGTCCAACGCAACGTTCACGTCGTGCGACGACGGCGGCGGCGGGGCCGCGGCCCCCAGCGCCCGGGCAGCCCTCAACGTGAAGCGGCCCACCCGCTTCTCCTCCGCCTCCTTCGGGAAGGACATGGCCAGAACGGCGTCCCGCAGCTCCACGGGGTACGTCGCCGCGTTGTTTCGCACGGCGGCCGCCAACGGCGTAGACTCCGTCAGCGGCGGGTTTGCCATTCCGTGCTGCAGCTGCGCGAGCAGGAGCGTAATTTGCGCCGCCTCCTCGTCTGGCTGCGTCATGCGG
>NW_021704087.1:96751-108109 GCF_003719485.1 Trypanosoma conorhini | reverse complement strand
CCGACGGCGACGGCGACGATGAGGGCTGCTCCTGCTGCTGTTCTTCGGCCGCTGGCGCTGGCGGTGGCGCTGCCGCGTCGGCGGCGGTGTCTTGCGGCGACGCTCCAAAGGGATCAACGTCCAACGCAACGTTCACGTCGTGCGACGACGGCGGCGGCGGGGCCGCGGCCCCCAGCGCCCGGGCAGCCCTCAACGTGAAGCGGCCCACCCGCTTCTCCTCCGCCTCCTTCGGGAAGGACATGGCCAGAACGGCGTCCCGCAGCTCCACGGGGTACGTCGCCGCGTTGTTTCGCACGGCGGCCGCCAACGGCGTAGACTCCGTCAGCGGCGGGTTTGCCATTCCGTGCTGCAGCTGCGCGAGCAGGAGCGTAATTTGCGCCGCCTCCTCGTCTGGCTGCGTCATGCGGCTGTATACGCTGGAGACGATCTCCGTGAGTGTCTGCTGCAGCAGGGGCTGCTGTGCCGCCTCCCCGTAGACCTCCCGCAGCGACAAGAGCAGACTGCGCAGCTCGCGCGGCCGCACGTTTTGCGTGTGGCGCAGCATTTTCTCGTTGAAGAGCGCTATCCAGTCGGAGCCGGGGTGCATCTTGCGGAGCGGCCGCACTGCCTCGAGGTATCGCAGCACCGTCCCCAGCTGAAGCCTCTCCTCGCCCAGCAGCTCCGCCCCGCCGGTGAGGACAAAGCTGACCATTGCCTCGTCCGAATCCTCGCCAAAGACGCTCGTGAGAAGCTCGACGAGGGAAACAAACTGCTCCGGCGAGATGGACACCGCACTGGCCGCCGCAAGCGCCTTCACAGGGTCCCGGGCGTGGGGTATGCCCGAGGCCAGCGGTAAGCTGTACAGGGTGTCTGCCGTCCACTCCGCCTCGGCAAAGCGGCTCGACAAGTACATCGCGCAGGCCGCCAGCAGGTCCTGTCGTCCGGCGGCCTGCACCATGCGAAGGTCGTCTGCCGAAAATCGCTCTTGCGCCGCATTGAGGCGTGCGGTGAGTTCCGCGATGACAATCCCCTCAAGCTTGGTGCCCTTTGCCAGGCTCATGGCATCCACGAGCTGTCGGCCGGAGATTTCCTTGTAGTTGATCTGCGAGTGGAGGGTGTCGTCGTCAGGGAAGGCCATCGTCAGCGTGAGCTTCGTGTAGCTGCTGCAGCTCGGCGTGAGCAGGCGCGCCGCCACCGCCTTCGCCTCGGGCATCCAGGCAGGGGACATGGGGGCAAAGGTGGCGCAGATGTGGCTGATCTCGGAGAGGGAAAACTCCCCCAGCACCGTCTCGATGCGCTCGCCGAGCTTCACCGCCAACTCCCGCGAGAGGAGGTGTGAGCGGCGGAGGATGCCGGCGGCCATGGCGAGCTGCTGAGGCTCAAAGCGGGTGACGTTCTGCGCAACGTAGCCCTGGTAGGCGACGAAGACGTGCCTGTAGCGCAGCCGCCCACCCATCTCGTAGGCAAATGCAATGGAAGTGACATCGTCGCAGTGCGTCCAGTAAATTTTGTCATTGCTGTCCAGCAGCCGCAAAACACGCGGCTCATACTCCTCCAGCAGCATACTCAGTCGCCCACCGAGCTCCCCCACGTCACGCTGGGTGACGCCGTCCGTTCCTGCCTCCAGTGACCCAAGCATGCGTGCAAGCGAGGCAAGAATAGACGCCACGTCGCGTCCGTTGGCATTCGTGGAGTACGTCAGCCCCACGCGTGCCAGGCGATGCAGCAGAGGGAGCGGCAAAGGAGCCAGCTGATGGTGACGAAGGCACGAGCCCATTAGGGTGGCGAAGTCGTAGCTACAGAAGTCGCCTGTGTGCTCCACAAGGGCAACAAGCAGGTGATTGGCCTCAGCCACTTTGCCAATGCGAACCATCCAACTGTACACCCGCAGAAGCGAGGACTGAAGGTGGGGCAACTCCGCCGCCGGCGTGCGCTCTAGCTGCGCCATCACTATCTGCGACAGGGATTCGTTCAATACGCTGGGGGCATGCTTGCTGTTGCGCTGCAGCACCTTCGCTGCGAGCTCGACAACGTTCCACCGCATGTTGGCGTCGCTAACATTGTTGCTGTTGACGTTGTAGGGGTCTTCTCGGGCGGCCTGCTGCAGCACCTCCTCCACGGCGGCGAAGATGCGCTCCATGTACTGCTCCCCCCGCGGGGACAACGCAATGGCCGCCTGCAGCCGTATCAGGCCGTCGACGTGGGCGTCCTCCAGAAGCCGTACAAGTTTGTTTGTGACGAGGGCGAGCAGAGTGGCGTCGGGTTCGATTTCAAAGAAGTTCAGCAGCTGCGACAACGCCAGCGCGTTGGTGCCCTGCTCCATCCACACATGCGTCGCACTCCGCGGGACCTCCGCCTCGAGGAACCGCTCCGCCTCACGCCGGGCGAATTCGTACTGTCCGCGGCCTCGCAGCCGGCGCTTCAGGGCGGAGGCCTTGCTGACGAACTCCGTGGCCGCCATGAACGCACCCCCCGCGTTGGCGCCGCCGCCGCCGTTGCTCTTATTATTACAGAAACTACCACTACTACTGCTGCCGCTGTTGCTGCCGTCGCCCCAACCGAAACCTAAGCGACTTGTGGCCGCAGCGGACCACAATAACATGGGACGAACATACCGCATCCCCTCCTGAGTACCGGCGACGACTCTCTTTCTACGTAAAGTTACAGGGCGCCCCTTGGCGACAGACAGCGCGGTATTACAACAGCGGTGAAATAAGACGAGAGGGTTAATGGCTCCGCCTTCGCTGCTGCTGTGCTAATGATTCCCTTTCGGGGCTGTGTGTTGCTCGCTGTGTTCTTCTCCTGCCTCGCCCGCTGCACTCCGCCTCCACCGCCTTTCCACACCGTCGCTGCTCAGCAGTGCGGCCGTGCGGCTGTCAGTGCAAAGATCAAGGGGAAACGCAAGACACGCAGACGCGGCGAGCGGGAGAAACGGCTGAGGGAAAAGCGGGCGACACGCACGCGGAAGTCGCTACTGTCGCAGCCGCCAGAGACCTCAGACGAGTGTGATCGTACGTATGTATGTGTGTATATATATACACGTTTGTGTGTGCGTGCGTGTGTGTCTGTGGTGGTGGTGGTGGGTGGGGGGGGAAATGTGAGCGGAGCCGCACACACGCACTCAGGGAGAAATACTGGGGGGCCGACGGCGCCGCAGGCAACTCCCCGAACACCTTACTATTTCCTTCACGCCCCGCAGGCAGAAGACAAGCGTGGAAGAGAGAGAGGCGGCGGCCCGTTTCACGCATTGGCGAGGGACCCAGAGAGCATAAAAAGGGGCGGCGGGACACACACACACAGACAGACACACACAAATGGGGAGAACTACGCCTCCCCCCCTACACCACTCCACTCCAACGCAGATGTGCACAAGAAGGCAGAGAGCTGGGACATACACACACACTGAGGGAAATATACATATATAAACAGAGAAACAAAGACCGCACGCCAATGCGGCCACCGTCAGCACACGATAACAGAACACTGCACGTACACAAACTCACCACAGACGCCTGCCACACATTCACTGCCATTCCCCTGCCAGGCACAGTTTCCACCGATCACAGACACGAACAAGTGAAGAACAGAAAATAACTAAGCATAAAAAAAAAACAACAACTAGCGAAGAGCCAAGCAGCCTCGTCCCCACACACAGAGAGAGAAAGAGAGGCACATAAAGAAGCATACACAAATACACAAACAACAACAACTGCACCTCGTCCCAGGTGGTACCGCCCAGTAAAGAACAGACCCACGCGGTTATTTCGCCTTACACGCGGCAATCCATTTTTAGTACTCTTCCACTTCTACCACTTTTTTTTTATTGTCTCCCATTCGCCCATCTTACCACTTCAACCGCGTCAACTCCTCTTATCTCGCGTGTACGGCGAGAGTGGCGGCGGCGCCTGCGCCAAATCCACGTAGTGGCCGTCCGAGCTAAAGAAACCGCCTTGCACCTCATTGTCGCGCGCGACGCAGGAGGCACCAGGCGCGCGTGGTCCCAGCACTACCACTGAGCTGCCTTCGCCGTGCATTTGCCTCGTCGCCTCACGCCTCTGTGACACCAGGGTCCGTATCTTTAGCGGCGCCTGCAGCTCTCTATCCATAATATCCGCGGTGTCCAGCATGTTGGGTAAGGGACGCAACAGCCCCAAAGTTGACCGCGGCGACGGCGGCACAACGCCCAACACGCGGGCGCCACCGGTGCCTCCACGCGTGTCACTGTCCCCGGGCGCCTCCAAAAACCACTCGTGGGACAGCAATTCCTGCGCCCTGGGCCGCAGTTGCGCGTCACGAACAAAGCAAAGGTCTAAGAAGGCACGGAGCGATGCCGAGGCCTCACAGTTGTCCGGGAGACGTGGGGGTGTCCCGTTGGCCGCGGCAATGGCGAAGAGCACCGCGGCAGGGTTCTTCCTGTCGCCCCCGAAGGGCTTCCGACCAGAGATCATCTCAAACACGGTGACGCCGAGGCTCCATATGTCGGCGGAGGTCGTGTAGCCAAGCTTCTTAAACCCAGCCTTGCCGCCGCCGTTAGCGGCGTCCCAGTTCGCAGCCGCGTCGTCGTCAGGCGCGCTCTCGGCGCTGCCGTTGACCACCTCGGGGGCCATGTACCAAGGCGTCCCCACCGTCGTTCGCATGCTGGCGTTGTCGTCAAGGAGTTTGCTTACCCCAAAGTCCGCCAGCTTGCAGCGTCCGTCCGTCGTGATCAGCACATTGGCTGGCTTGATGTCGCGGTGGCACACCCGCGCCGTGTCGTGCAGGTACGCCAGGCCCTCCAGGATGTCGTGCGTGTAGGAGCGCACCACACTCTCACGCAGCGAGCCTTGGCGGCGAATGAGCGCGTCGAGGGAGCCGCCGTTGACGAACTCCATGATGATTTGCACGCCGACCGCGCTGCGGCGTGCCCCGTAGTACGCCACGAGGTTGGGGTGCTCAAAGCTCTCCATCAGCGTAATCTCCCGCACGATGGCCCGCCGCTCCTCGACAAGCACGGGGTCCTCCTCCGCCGCCGCCGCCGCCTCCTCGCCGGCGCCGCCGTCGTCGAAGCAGAAGAAGGGGATCTCCTTCACAGCGACGAACCTGCCGCGCTCCTCGTCGTAGCCCTCGTACACGACGCCCCTCGCCCCGACACCCAATTTTTTGTTCGTCTTTCGGATGTGCTCCATCTCCCCCTCACCCCCCGCCCGACGCAACACACACACGCACACACGCACACACGGGAGCTGCGGGAGAATTTAGGTCGACGGCACAAGAAGCGAGGAACAGCAACAACAACAACAACAAATACAAAAGACAGTTGGAAGGATTGGCAGAAGGCAACTAAAAATAACTTAGTCCGTCGGTGCGGAGTAACTGCAGCCGCGCCGGCTAAGAGTGGGCGGGAGCAGGCGCGATCAATCAATCTACCTTTATTCGCCTTTTTCTTTCTGCGACTGCGTGGAGGCGAAGCGCCCGACAGCTGCTCCCAGACCTCGCGGTGACGGGAGCCGAGAGGAAAAAAAAAAAAAAGGCAGCAGAAGCGCAATAGCATCCGCAGCAAGGAGGAGGAAGCTCACATCGTCCACCGAGGTGAGACGCAATGAGAAGTGTGTGCGTGTGAGAGAGGAGGAAAGGACGTGCATTTCAAGCAGAGAAGAGAAACAAGGAAAAAAAAAATACAAGTGACAAATGTGCATCGGCTGGCATGCGCAGCGGATTTTTCTAATTTGCTTCCCATTTCTTTTTTTTCTTTGTTTTTTTTTTCCGCCAGGGCGTCTCTGCGAGAACGCGGCTACGCCATGTCGTGCAGGACGCGGTGGGCACGCAGCACCACATGCAGCAAGTACGACTCAACCGTCCTGTCGTCCGCGTTGTTGATGAAGATCCACATCGGCCAGCGTCCCTCCATCTGCCCCTCCGGCAGACTGAGCATGTCAAGCTGCAGCGCAATGAACTGTGTGTCTCCGGGGGCCAGGGCGAACTGCTTCGGCGTGACGCGGAGCTGGTAGCTGTAGTTGTGGTGCACCGCGAACACCTCCTCCCTCGCCCCGCGGTGCACGAACTGCAGACGGCGGAATATCGGCGCCGCGGTGTCCGCCAGGCTGAACTCCAACGTCTGGGTGTACGTCGGCGTGGGGTACACGGTGGGGACCGTCAGTAGCGTCTTGGCCAGGTGGTGGTTTGTGAGGGCGTGCAGCAGCAGCTGCTGCGTCCCCACCTCTGGCGGTCGCAGCCGCAGCAAGTAGGCCCCCTCGCGCCGCTCCACCTTCACGTGGGGGTGGCTGCAGTAAAGCGCCTCTATCCCAGCCGCAGGGAGGGACACCGTCGTCGTCTGCCCAAGGAGCAACTCGCGTGAGGTGACGGCCTGGCAGGCAAAGACACAGAGCTCCCAGGTCTCAATCACCTCACTCATGGCGGCATCCTTGTACAGGACCAAGTACTCCGTCCGCTGCACACGCTCGTCAGGCGGGATCGTGGTGTGCACCGTGACCTCCTCCCAGGCGGTGATGTGCGTCTGCGTGACGGGGTCGAGCACGGCGTTCGCCTCCGCCGTTGTCGTCTCCGAGGTAATGGAGATGCGGGCGCACACGTCGCGCATGCGCGCGAGCAGCCGCGCCCTATCGGAGGTGACGGGGAACACGGCGGAGGAAAACAGCCGCGAGAAGAACTTCTTCGAGACCCCCGTCCCGGCCGGGCCGTAGACCTCAAAGCGGCGGTCCACCAACGGCGGACCCACGGTGGCGTGGACGTCCACGATGCACACCACCTCGCGCCCGGCGCTGAGGAGACGGGCGCGGAGGTCTTTGGGCTCACCGCCGCGCGTGTTCCCCGTCGCGCTGAGCCGGACGACGAGAACCACCTCCGTGCGCTCCCGCGGGCCCAAGTAGAAAGACGGGGCGGCGACAGGGTCCAGGGCGCCCCTCGCGGCGGCGTCCACCTCCACGGTGAACTCCATGGCGGAGCTAAACGGGTTTTGAAATGGCGTGCGCGTCAGCTCCGGGCGGCAGGAGGCGACGCAGACGTAGTGGTGCACCGTCAGCCGCTCCATCAACGCCTCCGCAATCTTGCGGGACTTCATCTCGTCCCGCTGCTTGTCGAGGTAGCGCAGGCGAAACTCCAGGTCGCCCCCCTCCCGCGACGTACGGTGCTCCTGCGGCACCCCTGGCAGTCGTGTTCCACTGCCGTACACCTGCTTCGCATGCTGCGCGCGGCGCCAGTGCAGGCCGGACGCCGCTTCGCTCCCGGGGGAGGCTGCAGGCAGCAACTGCTGCTGCGAAGGCGGGGAAGATGGGGGCAATGGAGATGCCCGCGACGTTGTCTCCGCCGACGTCTCCCCACCTGCTTCTGCCGCCTTGCGCCCTTCCAGGAAATTTTGGTCCATGAGGTTTGCATGCGGCAGTTTTTTCGCAACAATCACCCGTGGCCCTCTCGGCGGCTCCACAATCTTGTGTTGCGGCTGTGCGGCGGGGCCGCCCTTGGCGGCGACGCAGAAGAGCGTCACGTGCAGCTGGCCGGCGTTGCGCACGACGGGGAACACCTTCGCCGGGATGCTACGCGCCGTGAGACTGAGGTCGCGGTAGAGCGGGAGATCCATCGGGATGCGTGCGTGTTCCGCGTTACAGGGGCGGCGAAAGTGCGCCATCTGCACCGCCACACTGCCAACGTAGAACATTGTGAGGGCGTTGTACGCATGAATGTAGAGCGTCGCATCCGCTAAATGACGATACTTCTGCATGAAAGGGTCCTCCGCCGCCTCAAGCGGCTCACACCACACCATCCCACCACGCTGCGCCCCATCGTACAGTTTAAACGTCCGCAGCTGCGGGGTTTTATCTATGCACGTGGTGCGCACGGGGCCGATCGTCTGCAGCGGAAGAGAACCAAAGGAAAAGATAAAGCAGACATCCTCTGGCACCTCCAGCGCGGCATCGGCGGTGAGGCCCTCAAAACGAATCCCGTCCAGCGACGTCATCATGTCCTGGCCGCATGCCGGCACCTGGTCCTCAAGACGCGTGCCGTGCAGGGGATGAAGTATGGGCTGCAGCTCCTCTTCTAGGCGGCAACGCGTTTCCCACGAGATGGCGACAGGCATCGGGGAAAGATCAACCACCTCAACGCCCGCGTCGTCTAACCGCCTTCCAATCTCATCGGCAGGCGCAAAGGCTGCCTTCTTTGAAGGCCTACGCCGCATGGCTGACTCCTGCAACTCGCGCAGCCGACGCAGCTCTTCCATGACCTCACAAAGCATTTTGAACACGTCTGGCGAGGCGCGATCCTCGGCGGGACGCCTATCCGCAGCGAGTGCATCACGGGTGGGATACGCGAGCTCCACGGCCGCTGGGGCTTGGGCCGTTGCTTCTGTCGTCGTCGTCGTCGCCCCGGCAGGTGGCGCAGCCGCAGCGGCCTCCACTACCTCTTCTGTCGAGATAATCCCCATCGACTTCACCGGCGGCAAAAGCGGAGGCGGAAGATGTTGCGTGACACCCTGTGCCCCCGCCAACGCTTCCGCCCCGCCGCCTTCCTTGGCTGCTGGCGGATTCTCTTCCTCGCTGAACAGCCGCGAGGCGGGCCACGAGGCCGGGACGTGGTCGACGACGAGGGTGTCGTGGTACTCCACCGTCAGCGTGATGGTCAGCGGCAGCTTGCCGTACGGGGACGAGGACTCCAGCATCAGCATCCGCGGGTCGCGGCAGGAGAAGGGGCCGTGCAGCGTGGGAAGGTTCTCCACATGAATGTCGCGGTCCTTCATGGGCATCACGCAGAGAGGGAAAACACAAAACCCAAGCACCTCGAACCGGCCCTCGTTCGCCCGCCTGCGCCGTATAGCAAGCACCAAGGAGGTCGTCGAGTGCACAGGAAGCGCGTCTATTTCTAGTGGCGTGACGGAGCGCACGAGGCACGCCGACCACGGCTTCGTCGCTTCCGCGGAGGCGTACGTGGAGGTGGAGGTGTAGCCCGATTTGGGGGCGGTAGCGCTGCCGCTGCCGCTGCCGCTGCCGCTGCCGGTCGTGGTCGTGGTCGTGGGGCTGGAGTTCGAAGGGGCGAGGTCGTCGTCAAACACCAGCGGGACCTCAGCGCCCTGCCCGAGCTGCTGGTAGCCGTTGTGGGCCACCGCGGCGACGCGCCACTCCGCCGTCCGGTCGCGCCACTCCGTGTTCCCCGGTGCGGGGTGGAGCTGAATATTTTGCACAACGCAGCGGAAGGAGTCGGCGGCGGCCGTCGGCGCGCTTTCCGTGAAACTCTGCGTGACTACGACGCCGGGCGGCACGAGACGCGACATGCGCTGCACCACCACCACATCCTCCACAGCCACGCAGGTGTACTTCAGACTCACGGCCTCGCCCGCGGCGCCCCCGCGCGGCCACGCCGCGGCGTTCAGGTGCAGCAGCTGGGCGCTGCCGGGGCGCAACGCGAGGGTGTGCGAGGCACACGCCTCCGCAAGCGGGACGTGACCCCACAGCAGCACGCGGCGCCCCTCCACCGGCGCGTCCTGCCGCTCGTCGCGGGTCACCGCCTCCACCACCAGCAGCATATTCTCCGCCCGGCCCCGAAAGAGAAGCGGCTCCGCCAGGGCGGCTTGTGCCACGGCGTAGGTGGCCCCAACGAAGACGCAGGCCGCCGTGTCGTAGAAGGCCATGTGCAGCGCGACCACGTCGTCGGAGGCGGGCAGCACCGGCCACTCCTCCCACGCAAGCCGCAGCGTGAGCATGGTGCCCGCCGCGGCCGCACTTGACGCCCGGCACTCCCATGTGTCGTGCCGGACCGCACTCGACAGCAGCACCCGGGCGGTCTGTTCCGCCGAGCGACTGCGGCCCATTCCGCGCCTGCCTTCACGCCCCCTCGGCTCTTCCTCTCCTCCCCCGCAGCCCGCGTCGGGAAGCAGAGCGAGTGGGAGGGAAAAAAGAGGGGGGGAAAAAAGAAAAGAAGAGAGGGTGTGTGGGCGACAGCAGCCCAGCAGCAGGGAAAGCACGCCGCGGCCCGCACAGGGGTCGTGTGCGGCATCACCCGGCGCAAGTAAAGAGCGGACACACACGCAATGAATTATTCCTCATAACCACACGCATGACTTACAAAAACAACGAAGCAACGCGGGAGCGAACAAAACGTCGTAAACTTCAACGGACCAAAGATTTAAAAACAAAGAAGAAAAAAAATTAAACCAACGTTACCCCAAAATGTCTCGTGTGGAAGTATAATGAATTCCACCCAACAACAAAGAAGAAAAACAAAAAGAAAAAAACACCCGCAAAATGAGATGGGAAAAAGACTCACTGAGCCGCGGGGGATTTTTTGCTGAAAGTTCTGCGGTCCCGCCCCTCCCCAATTCACCCCATTTATTCCTCCCACCTCCAAATCCATGCGGACTCTCGTCCTGGATGGGGCGGCGCTCATTCCCCCGTATCTACACGAGAGCGCTTGGCTGGTGCTTCCACGGCTTCCCCTCCGCACTGGCAATCTGCTCAAGGGCCTTCACGTGCGCGGCGGCCTGCGTCACGGCGTGGTGAAGCTCGCTGCCGATGCTGATGAACGTGAACCCCTGCTTCAGAAACTCCCCCACACGGTCCGTGCCAAATAGGAAAAGGCCCAGGATAACATTGTTCTTGCGCGCCGCCGCGACGAGCTTCTCCGTCGCCCCGTTTAGCTCCGGCGAGGTGTACATCTGGGGAAACACGTACTTTTCGTACAGGCCCATCGACATGCAGAGGTCGTTTTGCCCGAGGAAGGCGATATCGACGCCCTTGACTGCCATGATCTCGTCCATGTTCTTGATGCAGTCGGCCGTCTCCACCTGGAACGCCACCACCACGTTATTGTTCGCCTCACCGGCGTACCCCAGCAGGCCCTTCGCGTTCATGCACTGCTGCGGCGCGTACACCGAGCGTGTCCCGGCCGTCGGGTAGTAGCAGCACTCCACCGCCGCCCTCAACTCCGCGGCGGTGTTGACGTACGGAATCAGCACACCATCGGCGCCGGAGTCCAGCGCGTTCTGGATGCCGGGGCGGTCGTCCGTGCTCCCCACCCGCACCATCACCTTCGCAGGGCCGGTGCGGATGGCCGCAATCATCTGGCTGAGCGTCTTCGCATCCACAGGGGAGTGCTGCGTGTCGATCAGCAACCAGTCGTAGCCAGAGTGGCTGAACTGCCCGGCAAGCAGGTGGCTGGCGGAGTTAAGGAACACGCCGAACTTGGGCTTCCCGGCACGCAGCTCAGCCTTAAATTCAGCGCCTCCAGCAGACATGTCAATGCGTGTCAGTGTGTTTGTGTGTCTGTGTGTCTGTGTGTCTGTGTGTTTGTGTGTCTGTGCGCGTGTCCTCTCGCTGTGAAAAGTCGCCCCTTTTAATTTTTCTTTATTTCCTTTTCTTTTTTTCTTTCGCAAATTCCCTGCACGGTGTCCAGGAA
>NW_021704087.1:65506-96726 GCF_003719485.1 Trypanosoma conorhini | reverse complement strand
TTTTCTTTTTTTCTTTCGCAAATTCCCCTGCACGGTGTCCAGGAAGGCAGCAGCGGACGATCGGACGCCCAGCAAAAGAAAGGAGATGGAGAAATCAAAAAAAAGAGAGAGGGAGGGAGCAGCGAAAGAACATCCACGCACGCATGCAAGCGGCACCGCAGAAGGAAACACACACACGCGAGAGGAGGAGTGAGGGATGGCAGGCAGAGGCGGGGCGGGGCACACAAGGGGCAAACACAACTCGCCAGCGCCAATGCGCAACACCACAGCGTCTCCGCAGGAGGAGCACCAAGAACAAGGAAGAAAGGGGAGTGGACTCCAAACAACACGCCGTTATAAAAAGCCATCAACGACGCGTCCGCTCCGTCCGTCCCCCGTCTCTCTCTCTCTCTCGCTCTGCGAGTGTAGGTGAAGAAGAGGGGAAGGGAAGGCCACCCACCGCCGAGAGGCTCCCTCGCCGGCAGCGGCATGGAATGCTGCTACGCCTCGTATTGTCCGTGCTTGCTGTGCACGGCAGCAGGGGAGGGGGTGGGAGAAGCTCTACAGGCCCATTTCTTCAGGGTCCTTTCCGGCCTTCACCACCATCTCCCGCTTGTATTCGTGAAACATCGTCTGCACGCGCCGTGACTCATTCATGACAAAGAGGGCAATCATGAACCACACGTAGCCCAGCGCCACCAGCTGTGCAATGTTGCTCCAGCGATTCAGCTTGTGGAGCGTCGCCGCCTCGCCCGCGACGGCAGCGGTGTGGTCGGTTACCTGAAACCCGAGGCTCTGCAGCGTGTTGACCGCGTCCGGGATGTACTCCGGCGGGAGCACAAACAACATCGACTGATGCTCCTCACGTGGGTGGGTGACGTACTGCTCGCCCACAATCGCGATGACCCTGCGGGCGATCCAGGGATGACGCTTCACGCGAAACGCGTTTGGCGTGAGCAGTATCAGCGGCATGGGCGTCTTCAGCGGCTGCTCCCGCGCGATGAACTCACGCCGGGTGAGGTTGAGGTCGATGCAGTCCGGAAATCCCATGGGGTGGAAGTAGGCGTAGCCGGGGAAGAAGCCGCGGCGGATGAGGATGCGGGCGAGGTAAACGTAGGTGGGGTTGAATATGTCGTTGCTCACGAACATGCGGTGCTCCTTTGCGTAGGGCTGGTAGACCCAGTCGTTGTAGTACGACTCCTTCGCGTAGCGGAGGGCGGGCACGACGACGATGCGCTGCCTGCGGAACGGGTGGGTGATCTTCAGGACGCTCACAACCTCCTGCGCCCCGTCGATGCGCACGACGTCCTGCAGACGCCACGTCTTTTTGCCAAAAAGCGACATTGCGGGTCTCCTGTCGGTCCTACTGCGCACACAGCGCAATAGCGAGAGAGCGAGAGAGAGAAGAGCAAAAGCAAAAGACAAAAAAAACAGCTTGCGGCCACAAGACCAGGCAAGGCACAACGTCCCCCCTCCTCAGACATCCGCCTTGTGCCCTTCTCTGCGGGAGCTGCGCAGATTCTCAGGCTGCGTGGATGAGACAATTTTTTCTTTCCCCCACCCCCTCCACTCGCAAGTACGCCGCCGCACACGCCCACGCATACAACAAGAAATGAATAAATAATACAACAGTGGGAACTGAATGTTTTGGCTAAATGCGTGCGGCCAACCGCCTCCCGGCCTAACTGGGAGTCGCCCAACACACGCGTACACGCACCCACACAAACACGCACACAAAAGCTGACAAATTTTTTTCTAACAAACGGGAATTCAAGTCATCGGCAGAGATGCGGGAACGACAACAACAAAAAGACCCACCGCCGACGCACTACTTTGGCTTCCTCTGACCGCCGAGCCCCTCCACACGCCGCCGCAAAAAACAACAGGGCGGACGGGGATCATCCCCCCGACAATAAAAAAAAAAAAAAAGAGTTTTGTTCCCTCGTGCAACTTCCTCCGCGGTTTGTCTCGCCCGCTCTCTCGCTTTTTTTTTCTTCTACCTGCCGCTTTTGCCGCATCCGTTGCCGGCACCCCCCCCAGAAAAAAAGCGATAGTAAGAGGAGCCCCAGGGCGATAGACGGACCAAAAGAGAGAGAAATATAAAACCAACAAAAGGAATTGAGCGGGCATGACAGTCCATGGCAGATAACGGCCCATCTCCCATCACGTCCTCCACGAGCACCGACGGCTCCTTTGGCTAGAGCGGCGCTGTGTGGTGCTCCAAGTAGGCGATGGCGCAGCTGTCGTTGCAGCGGCGGAGGTGCGGTAAAAGCGTTTCCCGCACTTTTTTGTGGTAGGCGTCAACCTGCTGCCGCTCCGCCTCCGTCAGGGCCGCCGCGTCAATGAGTTCGCGGCACAACGGCACCATGGTGAGTGTGTCAAATGTCAGGAACCCCTCCTTGCTGTGCTTCGTGGCGGCCGGCACGACGACCTCGAGGTTCTCTATGCGGATGCCAAACGCCCCGTCCTTGTAGTACCCGGGCTCATTCGACACCACCATGCCTGCCGCCAGCGTCGCCTCCGTCGGCGTCGGGCGAATGCCGATGCCCTGCGGGCCCTCATGCACGTTCAAAAACGAGCCCACCCCGTGACCGGTGCCGTGTGCATAATTCAGCCCACATTGCCACAACGCAGCGCGCGCAAGCACGTCGAGACGGTGGCCGCTGGTGTCGGTAGGCCACACGGCGCGGTGGAGGGCGAGGTTCCCTTTAAGAACGAGCGTGTACGCCTCCCGCTCCTCCTCGCGTGGCTTCGTGAAACAAACCGTCCGAGTGACGTCTGTAGTGCCGTCCAGGTACTGCGCCCCACTGTCAACAAGGTACAGCTGGTTTGACACAATCGTGGCGGAGCCCTCAGGCGGTGGGGCGTAGTGCACAATCGCCGCGTTGGGGCCGACAGAGGAGATGGTGGGAAAACTTAGCTGCACAAAGTGTTCCCCCTCTCGCCGGAAGGCCTCCAGCCTTTGCGCGCCGCTGGCCTCGGTAACGCCCGTGTCTTCCTTCACAGCCACCGTGTCGTAGAGCCACGCCAAGTAGCGTGTAAGAGCCACCCCGTCGCGTACGTGGCAGCGGCGGAACCCCGCAATCTCCACCGCATTCTTGACGGCCTTTAACGTCTGTGCCGGTCCGCACTTTACCCGTTTTACCTGCATCCCCGCCGACTCCAGCAGCGCGAAGAGCCACTGACTCGTCTGGTACTCGTCAACAAGGAAGGTGGTGCCCGTCGGAAGGGCACGGAGATGCGACTCCAGCGCGTTGTACGGGTGGAACTGCAGCGCCGACCCCTTCACCTCGCCCACGTCGGCGTCCAAGAAGAGGTGCACGGCGGGAGCAGCCCCGCGCTGCACCACGCCGTAGGCGTAGAACACGGGGTTAAAGGGCACCTCCGAGCCCCGCAGGTTGGTCAGCCAAGCAACCTCGTCCAGCGCCGAGAGCACCACGGCGTCGCACTTCTGCCGCTCCATCTCCTTCACCAACGCCGCCACCTTTTCCTCGCAACAGAGGCCGCAGAACTCGTCCGGACGGGCGTATATTTTTGCGGGGGGGCGCTCCACCGGCGGCATCAGCGGCTGCACCAGATCCGGCACGGAGAGCAGGTTGATCGTCTTGCGTCGCCGCTCCCACTCGGCTACAGTCGCCAGGCAACTGTTCATCCCCACCGGCGCGGCGGAGCCGAGATTCAACTCAATCCAGGCCTCCAGCGTTGGCACACCCGGGTGACCGTCCTTCATCAGCGTCCACTCCGGGTAAAGGGTTTGCGAGGCCTCAAGCCAATAGCGGCCGTCCGTCCAGAGGTAGGCCTCGGCCATAGTCACAAGGCACGTGCCAGCGCTTCCCTTAAAGTTTGTGATGTAGGCGCGGCACTTGTACTCCTCTTTCACGTACTCGCTGTTGTGAGGGTCACTGGAGGGGACAATGAGGGCGCTGAGGGAGTGCTGCCGCATCGCCTCACGCAATGCCGTTAGAATTTTGCTTGCCGTCGACATCATTTCTTCTCAGTGCGTTCCTCTCCCTTTCCACACAAAAGCGTTTTTTTTTTTAGTGTATGTGTGTGTGCCTGTGTGTGATGCTCCTTCCTTCTTTTTTCCTATTCAGAGCCCCGCAACGGCAGCACGCAAGAAGATGTGTGTGTGTGTGTGTGCGTGTAAACGCGCGTGGAGAGCCAGGCAGAGAGAAACATCCCCCACAGGCAAGAAAGCAGACAATGCACCGCAGAGAACAGAAATTTTTTTTCACTTCTCATTATTTTACCCACACCGTCGACGCTAGCGCCACACATACGCACGCACACAGAGACACAGATGCATACATGAGAGAGAGAGTGATGCACAGAGCGAAGTGCACGTGCATGCAGTGCATATATGTGCACACACAAAGGTGAAGCTTCAGACAGGGCCCAAGACAAAAAAAAAAGAATACGCATAGAAAAAAACAAAAATTACACTTATCTTCCATTCAACTGGCTATTGGAGCACTTGCGTAAGGTGTTAGCACTAATAGTAGTAAGAACTAAAAGAGCGACCTTCATGTTATCACTGTTACTCTGCACATCACACCGGGCGGAGTAGGACTCCCAGATGGATCCTGCATCGTTTTTGCCCCTTACAGCTCGTCTAGCGCCTTCAGAATGGTTTCCTCCACCATGTCGTTCGTGGCCTCATCCGGGCGGTCCTTTATGCCCGAAAGCGCCTTTGCCATGACGCGCTGAGCCGCGCGACGCTCGCCGAGCAACGTGGCGTCGTCCATCACAAGTTCGAAGCGGAGTGGCGTGTGAATGTTGTTGAGCGTCTGCGCACGGCCTTCCAGGACGACGTTGTAGCCGGCGCGACTGAGCTTCCCGATGGCCATGTTCGCAAAGCGTATCACCTCCCCCTGCGTCTGCTGCGCCACCGTGGGCACCACACGGCTTATCTCGGGCGTCTTTAGCAGCGTGTTCTGGATGTCGGCCACGCGCATGGTTCCCTTGAGCACAATGTCAAACCCACCGTCCTTCATCTGCTCGAAGGTCACCTGCTTCTCCACCTTGGAGAGCAGCTCCGGCGTGAGCAGCTCCTCCCGTATAGGCTCTCCCTTCAGCGCCTCGAGGGCCAAGTATGTGTAGCTGCGGAACACGTTACCGTTGCTCCACGCGACACACCGCGGCAGCAGCTTCTGCAGCTTCCCCACGGTAGTGCCTTTGCCCGTGCCTGAAAGCCCCTGAATGACAATGATGTTCCCCTCCCTGCCTGGCAGGTGACGCAGGA
The DNA here is from genome assembly GCF_003719485.1 of Trypanosoma conorhini. NCBI lineage: Eukaryota > Euglenozoa > Kinetoplastea > Trypanosomatida > Trypanosomatidae > Trypanosoma > Trypanosoma conorhini. The sequence continues at coordinate 91,505 of NW_021704087.1, read as the reverse complement.
CCTCCTCTGCCACCTGTTGCGCCGTCCTGCCAGCCACGCGAACCTGCACGGGCTTGGCGACGTCTGTATCTCCGCGGAGAATTCCTTTGGCCCTCGCGATCTCAATGCCCACCGCCAACTTGGCTTCGTCCTCCTTGTCACGGCGCATAATCGCCTCTCCCTCACTTGCCGCCAGGCGCTTGAAGCTCTCCTTGTCACGCAGCAGCGCGAGCACGGCGGCGCTGCACAGGTCGTCCTGCTGGCGCAGCAGTGCGGCGGTGAGTGGTGGCATGAAACGACGCATTCACAAGAGGTGCGTTAATGCAAATCTGACTTCTTTTCCCGTTTTTGCCTTGTTTTCTCTCGTATGTTCTTCGATGCCCCCGCGCGTATTTTATTTCCCTCTTCTTTTTTTTTCCCCCTCCTCCCCCCCTCTCCTCCGCGTCTGTGGGTGAAGACGACTTGGACGAAAGTGTTTGCTTTGTGATTTGGTGCTGGGTCTGGCCCCGCGACCACCTTCCCTTCTTCCGTGTGAGAGAGAGAGAGAGGGCAGAGGGCAGAGGCGTTCAACAAGCGAGGCGGTCGTGGGGCGGCGGGCGCAGTTGGGGGGAGGGGGCAGCAAAGTACACCGGGCCCTCCGCAGGCACGGCGCCACGCGTGTGTGCGGACGGGGGGGCGGAAGGCGGCGTCGTCGTCGTCGTGGGAGCAGGCGGAGGTGACTTTACGCGGGGAAGAAGAAGAAGGCGCAAGCGGCAAAACAAACAAACAAACACACGAATAAAAAAAAAAGAAGAAGTGTAAGCAGACATGTTCGTGCGTGCGCAGAAGTGCATGGAGAGGAGGCGCAGAGGCCCCACCCCGCCCCGCCCCCCTACACACACGCGCACACACAGAAAAAACAACAACATGTAAACCCACCACGGAAAACCTTTGCATGTGTTTACGACGGATGAGTGGGCGAGTCGGTCAGGGACAGAGCGAGAGAAACGCAACACAAGCCCCAGCCACTCCACTCACACATTCCGAACAAGAAACATTACCAATAATAACAACAAAAGCCTCCACATGTCCGCCGGCACATGCATCAACAGCTTCGATTTGGCGGTTGCGTTTCTTCCCTTTTGCTCTCCCTCGCACTTCTCGAGAGGGTGCAAGGCACACCTGCCGCCACGTTTGCGGGGAGGGCCGCACCGCACATGTTTGCTCGAAGACAACCTTCAAAGGGGCCCGCACAGGCACAGCCACGAAAACAGAAATGCGTACAAGTGTGTACGTAAATACATACATCAAAGCAGGAAAAACACCAACATAAATGATACACAGAGACGCACTTGTGCGGTGCAAACGCACGCACGCACGCACCCTTCTGCCTCTTCACTCACTGTTCCCCCCTCCCATCTTTTCCCCTCCGCTCTGGCCGCGGCAATTTGGGTTTGCAAACAACCCACAGAGCCAGAGGCGGGACACGAGAACACAAGATCAACAACACACAAACGCGGATCAAACCACACAGACACAGACACACACACACACACTCACACGCATATTATATATATATATAATATAAGCGCAGATAAGTCGGACAAAACACGAGGGAAAACAGACAAGCAACAAAGAAGAATAGGAAAAGCACAGAGCCAGATTCAAAATAAGGGCAAAAAGAAGAACAAGAAGAGCGAAAAACACATGAACAAAAAAGAAGAAAGGGGCGAGTAGAGAATGTTTGAAACATGTCGCATCGTCAATTAATTATTCTCAGCCCGCATCTGCTCCTGTTTCAGCTGCAGTACCGCGTTGTAGTCGTCCAAAACATCATACACGTTGCCCGCCTTGGCAAGGGCCTCCAAGATCGGTAGCAGCCGCTTCAACTCGGTGTCGTTGGGATCGTCGAACCATGAGGGGATAGGGATGGCGTTCCGCTGCTGGAATAAATACGTCACCGGGCTGTTATCCAGAATAGCCGTCTTATCCAAGTCTCGCCCGAGCAGTGAGAGATCCTTCACGAATGCCCCGTTTAACATGCTGCAGTGCTCACGGTAGAGTCGCAGAGAGCCCAATACTCCTTCTGGGTCCACGGCATCCATGACGGGGTTGCAGTACTTGGACATCGATGCCGTGAAGACAACCACCTCAAAATGCTCTGCGATAAACTTCAGAAACTGCTTTAGAAAAGGGCGGTACGCCACATACACGGTGGTCGCAGTGGTGTCCACTGCGATGTTGAGCACCAAGTCATGATGTCTCGGTTGGTGTATGAGCGAGCTGTGCACAAGCGTCTCATCAAGGTCCAAAATAAGCGTCTTCTTCCCGCTATGCAGCTGCAACTGCGGCGGGAGCAGCGAGGGGTGATTCCTGGCGACGACAGGTGACGTGTTTGTTGGCATATTTTTTATCTTCTTTCGCCGCACCACAAACTCGTACAGCTGCAACTTTTTCTCGCCCTCGTTGCCGCCGCCGCCGCCGCCGCTAACGATGTTGTTGCTGCTGTTGCAGCCATTACCCTCCTCGTTGTCGTCCGTCGCACCACCGGCGCCAGAGGAAGTCCCGTTGGCGTAGGCAATGGCGTCACTACCAGCGCCCGGGAGAAGGGCATCCGCCAGCGCCGGGCCACGCCCCCGCAGCGGTCCCGGCCCCTGCTGCACCTGCGTCATGAACATGCCACTAATCTGCAGACTCTGCACGGAGAGCCCGGCGGCGTCCATCGCGGGCGCAGAGGCGGACACGCCGGGGCTCCTGGAGACGGCGAGGGCGGCCCCGACGAAATTCGCCACCGCGTTTTCGTCCACTGCCCCCTCCACGCCAGTCGTGGACTGCGCCGTTGGCGGCGACGATATCGTCGACGGCGACGGCGAAGCGATGGGCTGCTGCGGCTCATCCTCCTCCTCCTCCGCGCGCCGCCGCGTTCTACTGCCACTATACGACTGTCGCGCCGCACTAAGCCTGGCAGAAATGCCACGAAAGAAAGACGCGGCGTCGTGGCTCATCTCCTCTACTTCGCCTCCCCTACTTTGCGTTTCGCCCGCCAACAGTTGAGCAAGACACACACACACACACACGCAAAGAGACGCCCTCGCCGGCGCTTCACAAAACAAATGTCAACCAAAAAAAACAACAACAACAAGAACAAATCGGGGGCCTCCTCCTCTTTGTGCTCGCCCACCAACTTCACTTCACCCACGCTCTCGGCGCGGCAAGAGGTGGTAAGCGTCGGCGGGGGGACTGCGGCAGCGACACGCGGGAGACCTCAGCACGGAGGAAGGACGCGGACGGCGAGAGAAATCCAAAGCGCGAAATTCCCCAAACCCCCCTCCTTTATGTATACTTATACACACAGACGCAAGAATGTTTGACTTTTCTTTTTTCCCTACGCTTCCTGCGGGGCTGGGCGGGGAAGTTTCTCTGTCGGAAGGCAAGTGTGGTGTGCGCCGTTGACCGAGCAAAGGCGCAGAGACGCAGACAGCCGGGTCGCACGCCTGGGCCTCACTGCACCTCCTCGTGAGTTCCCTCACCGGCTTTTGCTTACCACGGTGGCCCCTGCGAGTCCCCCCGCAGCGGCGCCGGCACGCAAGTCGGGACGGAGCGCGACCCTCCACCACAGGCAGACGCAGGCCGAGCAGCAGCACGACCGACAACACCCCGCACAGACGCCTGAAGGAACCGAGGCGAAGAACTGCCCACTAAAGAGACACACAAACGCAAGTAAAAATAAAACAAAATGAAATAAATAAGAGGAAAAGGAGTGAGGAGGGAAAAGTCGTGAAGCCAAGCAGCAACAAAAAGGAAAGAGAAAAGAGTTTCTCCCCAGAAAAGGCAGGGCGCCCCACAAGCAGAAGCCTCCTTTGCCCTTGAGTTGCCGCCGCCGCTCTACCACCCTTCCTCGCTAACCCCCCACCCCCGCACGGACACCAAAAAACAAACAAAGGTTTTTGCGCCCCTGTATTCTCTGCAAAGGAATACAAAGATATTGAATGCACTTATCTGTGTATATGAGGCCCCTCCTCCTTCTATGTTTCTTTATTTTCTTTTCGCACGGCCGCCTAAGAATACTCTTCTTACTGCTGTTGCCCCAACCCACGCGAGAAAAGAGGTTAAATAGAGAAGAAGGAAGAGAGGATTGAAATGGGTGGAGACGTGCAAGTTCCGTGCAGGCAGGAAAAAAAAGTGGAAAGGGCAGAGAACCCCCCGCCCTCTACAATAAGAAAAGGAAAAAAAAAACAGCAATAATACGTGCAGGGAGGGAGAACGAAAAGGAAGACACTCCAGCCGCCCTTGACACGTGCACCCAGAAAGAGCATCACACACGCGCCTCGAAGCACGCAACACGGCAAACGTATAAAAGAAGTCCTCTCTCTCCCCCACGCACACAGGGACGTGCATGCACCTAGTGGGGTCAGATAATAACGATTGGCACACACACACACACAAAAAAAAAACAGGAATGAAAGCAAAGACCAATACAAATCTTCAACGGGCGTTTAGCACATGATCCATGTACGGTGGTCAGATGGGGTGCATCGTCTCAGGCGATGGGAGTCCAGAAAACAGTGCCTACGAAAAAGTAAGAAACAATGCGGAAAACAAGACGCAATGTTCACTGCTAGAGCCCCTGTGGTGTTTATGACTTCATCCACGACATGCCTTCTGCAATGTATAGACGCAATATATATTGTATACTGCACATACAGATGGTGGTGGTGGTGGGGGAAGGGTCAGGACACAATCGTCTTCTCGCCCGTGTCGTGGTCGAGCAAAACGTGCGTCCGCGTGTCTGGGCAGGCGCGGACCTCGTAGCGGGTGACGTAGCACCGGAGGCCGCTAAAGGAAAGCACCACGGTCACCTCCACCTCCCGCACCCCCACGCCGCCCACCACAAAATGCATCTCAATCCCCTTCACGGCTCCTTTTGTGGTCAATGCTGCTGCCGCCTCCTCGCAGGTGTGGGACTTCTCCTCCGCAGCCGCCTCCTTGTCGCTGTCGCTGCCCGGGTTCGCAGCGGGGGGCCGCGACGGGGCGGGGTCGCGCAGGATCGCCTCGCTCACAAGCCTCGGGTTCACGTCCAGGGTCGACTCAGGCGCCACCCCGCAGACGCGTTGGATGCTGCTCTGCAGCTTCTCCAGCCCCGCCAGGTAGCGCTCCTGCAGCGGCGGCACCATCATCATCACCGCCGCCTTTGGCGGCCGCGCAAACAACTTCTCCACAAACGACTCCGCGAAGGGCACAAAGTCCTCCGTGTGCAGGAACTCCAGGACGTCGAACTGATCCATCGACTGTGGCTCCACACGAAAGCCGGTGACCTGGAAGTGTCGTTGGGTGCCGGTCTTGACGAAGTAGGCATCCCGGGAGGAGCACCACCGCCACGACATGCGGCATTTTACCCGCCTGGCGTGCTGAAAGTCTACGAGGGCCACGAAGTTTACATCATCGCCCCGGCTCCTAAGCATGACCGTGTCGCGGGGGATGTGCACAACCTTACCGAAACGTTTGCAGAGGCAGCGCGCCATGGCCCGAATCAGGCCACGCTCCACCTCCGCCAGCAAATCCGGGTGAAACAGGCTCATAAGTGGTTTATCGTAGCCCGCGCTCGCGTCGTCTGTTAGCAAGTTCATAAAGAGTGTAAAAGGGGCAATGGTGTAGGCCGCCACCTCACGCGGCCGCCTAAATACATAGTAAAGGTAGTACAGCAGAAGCATCAGCCACGGAACTGCGATGCCCAAGAGGACTTTGGACCCCGACGTGCCACTAGGAAAGAGCTCACTGATAGCGGCCATCGTATCTTTGTTTGCCGGCGGCGGCGTCTGCTGCTTTAGTTATGTGTATTTCGCGCCTTTGCACGCAGAGGGAACACAGCGCACACTGTGCTGTCCCGTGGGTAAGGAGCAAGACGGGGGAGTAAGACACCGCAGATGCAGCGGCCGCACGGCAACACGGCACCCTCAACACCACCGCGGCGAAGAAATCCAAGCAAATAAGCAGCCACACCGCCACGCGCACGCACGGAGCCGCACACTGCGCCGCCAACGGCAGAGCCACCCCACTCGGCGTGTGTGCGTGCGAGAGAGAGAGGGAAGGGGGGGGAAAAAAAGAGAAAGATAAAAAGCGGGCACGCGGCAGCTGCTATTCCCGCAGCGTCGGCGGTTGGCCCTGCTGCGCGAAGCCATGCGGGAGACCCTTTGGTGCGCACTGATTCATGGACCGCCTCCTTCCCTCAACGTACGGTTGAATGGGGACCTCAAAAAAGGATGAGGCCGCCTTTTCCCCGCTGACACTGCCCCAGCGTATTCCGCGCGGCTGCGTGCATGACAGCGGCTTTGCACCCAACGCCTTTGGTGGCTTCACGGCCCAACGAGAGAAAAGCAGCGGCACAAGCCGCATTCACACCTCCTATCCCTTCTCTTTCCTCCTCCTTCCTTCTTGCCCGCCGTGTGACGCCGCCTCAGGTGGCCACTCAACCTCCGCACGTAATGCGGGTTCCTTTGCCGCCTGTTCTCCCTCACGCTCGGCTACGCGCGTTGGGCCACGCCGCTCACGACTGCGGGGGAAAAGCGGGAGAGAGGAGGAGACCACGCAGTGAAAGTCGTTCGGCCGCCCAGCGCACACACTCCTCGCCGTCCCCCACTGGCGGAGGGAACAGAAGAACACAGAACGGCCCGAGTTTTCCCTCGACAGCCACTTTTCTCCCTCCTGTTCGTGGACCGTCACACAGTCTCTTTCTCTCTCTTTTTCCACTCTTCATTTTCTTTCATTTTCCCTCTCTTTTTTTTTCCTTCCGCGGCTGCTGCGTGCGATGCGTTGCAGCCAACACCCACCGAGAAAAGCAAAGGAATAGAAGGAAAAAAAAAAAAAGGTCCAGCAGGCGCGTTGGACCACGCCTCACGCGAGCTGGCGGATGGCCTCTGTGAAATCCCTCGCCATGGGTGCGGCGAACGCGACGACCTCGGCGGTTCGCGGGTGGACGAGCGTCAGCGCGGCGGCGTGGAGGGCGACGCGGTCAATCAGCGGCGTGCTGCACGCGGCCCCCCCGTGCTCGACGTCCTGCAGTATAGGCAGCCCCGCGGCCGCCAGGTGGCGCCGGATCTGGTGCCGCTTGCCTTGCTGAATCCGGCACTCCAGCAGGGCAACGCGGGAGCGCCGGAAGAACCGCACGACGCGGTACTTCGTGGAGATCTTGACGTCCAACGGGTCGCGCAGCACCCCTCGCAGCGGGACGCGGCGGAGCTCCGGCTCCATCACGGCGCACAGGGCGAGGTAAACCTTGCTGCTCTGGGAGTACGCGGCGCCTGTGCCCATCTGGTGGCGCAGCGAGTCCGCCGCGCAGTCGCTCTTTGCCATCACGAGACATCCGCTGGTATCCGTGTCCAGCCGGTGAACTTGGCCCTGACGAAAGACCCCGCGCAACGTCTCCCCGTTCTTCGCGGAGACGAGCATCAACGACACCACGTCGGTGGCTGCCGCGTCGCCCAGTTGGGTGCAGCTGAGGGCGTGGCGCGAGGTCGCCAAGCGCGGGGGTTTGTTTAGCACCAAAATGTCAGCGTCCTCGAAGATAACAGGCAGACACGACGCAGCGGAAGCAGACGGGGCCGCGGAGGAGGAGCCCACGGCCCGCATAGCCGCCTCCACACACTCATGCGTGCGAGGCAGTTTCACCTTCACGTGCGCGTTTCCTTGAGGCGCGAGAACCGCCTCAACCGTCCCCTCCGGCCCGTCCGCCAGCAGCGTGCGCCAATAACTGCACTGCGGTGCGAGCGCCACCAGCGCATCCATGAGCGGCCGCGGCCCCAGCGGCAGTAGGAACGTCAGCTCCTCCGGACGCTCGCCGTCCCCGTGGCACTCCCCGCACTCCTCGAGAAAGTGCGGGAAACTCGCATGCGCAGGCTCCAGCTCGCCTCGTTTTAGCAGCAGCGCGTACTGCCGCAGCAGCCGGCTATCCACGAGGCAGCGTTTCGGGTCCTTCAGAACACACGAAAGCGCGGAGCGGTGCACGCCCGTCTCGGAGCGACGCGCCCCGCCTGCCTCCTCGCCGTCCTGCAGCAGCGCCGACACCCACGTCCGCTCCAAGTCCGTCAGACACCAGTTGCTGAGGCAGTCGAGGGAGACGCGCCGCGGCATCAGCCGTTTGCTCCGCACAACGTCGGCGAGGACGCGGCCACGCTCGCAGGGCCACATCGCCGTGTGAAGAAACTGTGAACTCCAGCGCTGAATTGCCCGTGCATCTGTGGGGAAGACCAAACCCGGATCAACGTTGAAGCGGCACGCCGTTGCGAGCGCCTCCCGCAGCAGCAGCCGTGCCGGGTCCTCCGTACTCACCTCCCGCATCTCCCACAACTTGTTGCGTAGGCGGATCGCTAGCTGCGTGGCGCAGGTCTCAGACGCCGCCGCCGCCGCCTCGTCTTTGCCGGCAAAGCCCTCCAAGAAGGACAGCGCCGCCGCCGGGGCATCGAGGTTCACCAACGCCGCCAGCGCCGCGCTCGCGCCACTGCCAAGCGAGGGGAGTTTGGCGTTCATTGCCAGCGCGAGCGCCGCCTGCGGGTTGAGTCGCACTAATTCCTCCACGACGCCGCGGTACATCGCCGCTTCCTCGGGCAAAAACGCGTCCCCTCCGCCTTGCCGTGTCGCCGCGCCTCTCAGCAGCCGCTGCGTGAAGGCCTCCACGAGGCGGAGGTCGTGCGCCATCGCCCGCCCCTCTGCCTTCGCCAGAAACCGGGACTGTCGCGAGTGCAGCTCGGAAACCGTGCGCTGCGTGGTGTCCTTGACGCAGAGCACGCGCCTGGAGTTGCCAGGCAGCGCGCTAAGTGGAGTGGTGGTGTCGTGGTCGGACGCCAGCGCAATCTTCTTTGCCTCCTGCAGGCGTTGCAGGGCCTCGGCTTTGGGCAGCTCCGCCAGCAGCTGCTGGAGCGCGACAGGGTGCAGCAGCTGAACGGGCGAAGACGCCCCACCGCCGTCCACAAAGACGGCATCTATGAAGCACGCACGCACGTCGTGTGGCGCCACTTGCTTCTCCAGCAGACGGAGGGTTGCGGCGGAGGACCGCTGCACAAGCCCACGAACCTGGTGCATATGCTCCTTCCCTTCCCCACCCAAGCGACGGCGTTGCAAGAGAGACGCAGAAGGCCAAGGAAAGAGGGTGCGGCGCGTGGCACGCGCAATATCGCCAGAGTAGAGGTGGGGCACAGAAGCTAGGCCCCCCGCTTCCCCTCCCTCCAAACGTAAGAAAAAGAGACACACAGACAGGAAAGGAAAATAAAAACGTGGTAAGAGGGGATGCGGGCAAGTGCCTTATCGTGCATATATATATATATATATCTATGAGAATGGACAAATGCATGTGTCCCCTGGAGGAGGTCCAGGAAAGAGGAATTAAACAATAAACAACAAAGGGGAGTGTTTGACCTGGACGGCTCTGGGACAGCCATGCACAATAGTATGCGTCCGTACGTGGGATATATAATGTCAATTAAACCTCCTCCACGCTGCGCGTGGCACTCACCTCCTCCTGCAGAACATCGTCCTCATCGTCGCTCACGGCGTCACTGCCTGTCTCATCTAAGGAGGACGACGACGAGGACGAGGAGGACGACGAGGAGGAGGACAACACACCGCAGCAGCGGAGGCAGGTGACGTAGTAGATGGAGCGTCGCGGCCCCATCCCCTCCGCCTCCATCCCCGGATACTCGCGTCTAATGTGAACAAACTGCGCCCCCGCCGCGTCCAGTTCAAAGTAGCGTGGATCGAGGCAGTCAAAACAAAAGGACGAGGGGCACTCTGTGCACATGAACGCGGCTCCGTCGACGCCCTGCCCCTTACCGCACGAGACGCAGCTGTGGCGGGGGCACGTCCAGCGCCGTGGGCCGGCCACACCGGCTTTCAGCCTCCGCTCGCCGGCGCACGCGGCGTGGTACGCCTTTGGGCAGAGAGCGCAGTGGTACAGCGGCTCCAGCGGTCGCATGATTTCCCCGCACACAAAGCAGTTGTGCGTGGTGCCCACAACAGTCCGCCCATCTCGATTCTCTGTCTTCGCTGCAGAGGGACCTGGCAGCCCTTCTGCCTCGACGCGCAACAATTCCGCCACCGCGGCGTCCTCCACAGAGGCGTCGTGGTCGCCGTCGACACTGTGCATTTGGACCGAGGGTTCACGGGAGGAAGCTGTGGTTTGATTCTCGGCGCTGAACAGCAGACGAATCTGATGCGCGGAGAGGGCCAAGCCGGCCGCGTCGTCCCCCTTGCAACTCCCGCCGTCTACAATGAAGTCCCCGAGTGACGCTTTTCGCAGAGCCACGTTGAGAATGCGCTCCTCAATGGTGTTGCGAAGGCAGAGCCGGTGCACGCGGACGAGACGCGTCTGGCCAATGCGGTGGGCCCTGTCGGCGGCCTGGCGGTCAATCTGTGGGTTGTAGTGCGCATCAAAGAGGATGACAGTGTCGGCGCCGGTCAGCGTCACACCCACGCCGCCAGCTGTGGTGGTGAGGAGGAACACAAAACACGAGGACCCGGGGGCATTAAAGCGGATCATGGAAAGCTCACGCTCCACACGGGGCGTGGTGCCGTCGAGCCGCTCAAAACTATAACCCCGCATCACACAGAGTGCCTGCAGAAGATCCAAAATGGAGGTAAAGTTGGAAAATATTAGGCATCGGTGCCCATTTGCCCTACACTCCCGCAGCATGCGATCCAGCTCCACCATTTTGGCGCTCATTGCCACGATGGAGGCCTCATTCAAGGCAATGCCCGCTGCAGCTAAACGCTCCTCCCAACTCGCCTGGCCCGAACTCCGACCCTCCACGGCCAACAGCCGCAACGCCAGCGGATGACAACAGACAATGCGTTGATGCGTGAGGTGCGCCTGAAGCCGGGTCCCAGTGGCTGCTTCATCCCCACTCAACGCCTGCTCCGTCATGTGGGAAAGCAGTCGTCGCTGTGTGCATGTAGGAGCAAGCATCCGCGTGGGCTCATCTACGCGTGGCGGAAGTCCAAGCTCAATAGATCCCTTTGTTCGACGCAGCATAACGCATTGAAGCACCCGCGCGCAGTCCTCCGCCGCCGTGACGGGGTCATCGCCGTCGCCGACGCCGCCGTCGTAGCTGGCACAGTAGGAGGGGTACAGGAAGCTCATCAGGCTCCACACCTCCCCCACGTTGTTATGTACCGGGGTACCCGTCACGGCGAGCCGAAAGCACGCCGTGAGTTTCCGTGCCACGTAGGAGATTATGGTATTACGCCCCTTCAGAACATGCGCCTCATCCACCACGGCCACAACCCATGCCCGTTTTCGGAAAAACCCGCGGTCCTGATTGAGAACAGCGGGGGTTGTCACAAAGACGCAGTGGCGATAGCCCCGAGTGGTGCGCAGTGACGCGCGTCCCTTTCTTTCGCCGTGGTACTTCACCACACGCAACGTTGGCGCCCACCGCGCGAGTTCCCGCGTCCAGGCTGTGAGTGTCGAGAGCGGTGAGACGATAAGGTGTGGGCCGTCAATGGCGTGCTGCGTCTTGAGCAGGTGCAGAAAGGCCGAGATCTGTGCCGTCTTGCCGAGCCCCATGTCATCTGCCAGGATGCATGGTGTTCCTCTGTGGAAGTTGTTTAGTAAGAACTGGACACCCTCAAGCTGGTACGGGCGCAGCGTGTAGCCATTCGCGGCCCCAGTGTTCTCCGGCGTGGCTACAGGCGCGGGGAGAAACTGCGGCCCTCGCGTCTCAGCCGCAATGCGGCGCATCGCCCTGTCGCTGAAAAAGGGCTCAAACATCTGTAAGAGCTCCACATTTCGCCGTAATTCCCACCGGAATTGAACCTCAAACCGCTCCGCGATTGCCGCCAGCGCCTCGTTGGACCGCGTCATCCACGGCAGCTCGCGGAGGGCCACGACAGTCGCTGCAGACGCCGCTGTTGTCGCAGCGTGTGCGCCCGCGTGGGACGCGGCTATTGCTGCTGCTGCTGCTGCCGCCGTCTCCTCCTTGGGCCGCACAGTTGCGCCGTGCTCGCCGCCAAGCAGCAGCCGCAGCTCCTCCTCCTCCTCCTCGTCTCTGTCCCCTGAGAGGAGGACGACCTTCGCGGGAGCCGCAAACGTCGCGTCGGCGGAGAGTTTTACCTCCGCGTGACTGAACTCGGCCGCATTTGGAGAGGCGGTGGCGGAGGCGGCGTCGGCCACAACCGTCGCGGCGGACGCCTTTGCTTCCGCCACGCTTCCCGGCGAGGTGTCTTCGTCGGGGCGCGGTCGCTTGAGGCTCGTGCCGGGCCCCGCCCCCCGCTTGCCCAAAAACGTCGCGAAGGGGTTGCCAAAGTCCATCGCCGTGAGCGCCGCTCAAGACAGGCCCCTCTCAACTGCGGCCACGCACAGAAAGAAAGAGAGCGAGAAGTGAACACACACACACAGACACAGAGAGAGAGAGAGAGGCACGAGAAACGGCAAGTCAGGCAGGTGAGTCGCAGTTGCAATGAAAGACCTCGTTGGGAGTAAACAATAATAACAACAACCACAACGACAAATATGCTGCAGAAATCACGAAGGTGCCGCCGATAGTCGCTACCACACCAAAGGGCCCCCACAAAACAATTTGTCTGTTCTTTCTGGCCCGCCGCCGTCATCCTTCCCGCTCCCTTCCTACAACGGCGTGAAGGCGGACTGCGTCCAACGGCCCTTGCTTGGTTGTTTTCCCTCTTAACTTACTTTTCTTGTCCGCCGCACGCGGACAGACGGACACACACGTGTAGGCTAACATCCACCGCTACTCTCCATCCTCCCCCCGATCACCCCAAGACATCCTCGCCACAGCCGCTCTAACCCCGCACACTGCAGCAGGCACATGGATGCATCCCCCGCCGCTCTGCCTTCTTCCTACCACATGTTGCTGGTGCTGAGCTCATCGCGCGTTGTGACGCGACTCAAGACGACGGTGATGTCGTCCGTCTTACCTCCCTTTGCGTCCTCTGCGCCGAACTTGCGCAGCATCGAGGCCCACGGGGTGTGGGCCTCGTGGTCCAGCGAGACCTTGTAGGCGCTCTGCACGAGTCGCTGCGCCACGCGCTGCGGGTCAATGTAGGCGACCTTCTCATCCGCGAAGACGGCGCTCAAGACGAAGCCAACGAGCGGCACCCGATCGAGCGCGCTCCCCTCCACCTTCCCGATCCAGCCGGCGTCGGAGGCGATGGTGGCGTTGAACTGGTTGTCGAAGAAGCCGTCCGTGGCGGCGATGACGACGTCGCCCTTCTGCACCCCCACCTTCTCGCGTATGGCGTCGCTGACTTTGTCTGAGAAGGCGCGGCCGCGAAGGTGGGGAGGCACAACCGCCAGCTGGAACGGGGCGTTAAAGCCGTGCACCTTTTCGTGCACGCGGTGCAGCACCTGGCGGTTGCGCACCACGAGGAGGCCGCTGTCGCCGACGTTGGCGACGTCGAGGACGTGGTCTCCCGTGTCCCCCTTGCGCAGCGTCGCCACACACGCCGTCGCGCTGCCCGCCTCCACCTCCTTGTCGTTCAGCACCTTGTCGAAGGCGGACTGCAGGATTACCTCGGGGTTCAACTCCTTGCGGTGGGTCTCAGCAAACAGTTTGGCGTTCTCCATCAGGGAGTTGGAAAAGAGCGCCGGGTCCACCCCCTCATCGCGCCAGCCACCAACGCCGTCCGCCACGCCGATGACTTTGTACGTGTTGGCCACGAAGAAGCTGTCCTCCCCGCAGTCGAGCTCGAGGAAACTGGCACGCTTCCGCCACGCAACAGAGATGCGCCGCCTGCGCTCCTCCACATCACTACGATAGGCCTGGGCGGGAGAGGGCTTGGCCTTGCAGAAGGCCCACGTCTGCAGCACAAGCTCCTCCATGTCCTTCTCATCCTCCGGAATGTCTTCAGGCGGCACCCCCCAGTTGCTCGTGTCGTTTGCCGCCGCCTGCGCCACCTCCGCGGGCACTGGTGTGCTTTGCCGGCCCCCCATTGCGAGCCCAGCGACGAGGACGAGCGAAAATACCCTGCGAGGACGGAAGCCGTCAAACAACAAAGAACAGAAAGCAAGAAAAAAAAAAGGAAATAAACGAAGGAAACAAAGCCCCACCGCAACAACAGTGAAGAGGCGCAGGAATAAAATGAGGGGCAATGAAAAAAAAAAGAGCCGTCGATGTGCGGAAGTTGCATGGATGTATATACAACGACATAGACGCATATACATATTATATATATATACCCCCGCAATGATGAGAAGAAGACTAAAAAAAAAAAAGGAACACACTGCCGTGCCTCGCTCCGAAGGAAGACCTTGACGATGTGGAGGGGAGGTTGTCCTCCCTACAGGGAGTTGTACCCATCATCCTCGTCCTCGTCCGTCAATACATCCGCGGGCAGGACGCCAGCGGCCAACAAGACACGCTTCCCCAGCCCCACAAACGCGGGAGGCCCGCACACCATGGCGAGAACGGGAGATGACGGCCTCACAAAATCGCCTAAAAAGCGCCGAATATCCGCCTCATCGGGCCTCCGACCGCATGTGGCGAGCAACCGCAACGACGCCTCTCCGGAGGAATTTGCCGACAGCTCCCGCTGCCTTGTGAGGAAGCAAGAAAAACGATAGGTAAAGTGCTCTGCTTGGGTGTGGTGCCACCGCAGAAAATCCTCCAACCTTGCCACGCAAGAGACGCTCCGCTCCACGTGAAGATGAATGACCTGAAGTTTCGGGAACTCCGGCAGACGCTTACCCTCAAAGTGATAACGAAGCGAAGCGTAGGGCGCCGTCATGGCGATCCCCGCAGAAAGCATCACAACGCGTCCCTCAAGCTCACGCAGGCGGCTCATATGATGCGTCAAGGTGAAACTCCCACCGTGGTGAAGTAGCGGAAACCTTTGACGCAGGGCATTCTTTGCCATCCACGCCGTCCCACAATCACACCGTGCTGCTGCCTTGATGATGAGGGTGAAGAGGCATCCTTTCCTGTTCAGCTCGACAACAGTCCACCGCCGCACGAAACGCCTACCGGGAGGCGCCGCGATGGGGAGCTCCAGGTCAACGAACTGTCCTGGCACCAGGGAGCTGGCGTCAAGCCCCCCTTGCGAGAGCTTAAGGTAGAACTCTTGAGTATTGTCGCAAACAGGCTCAACTCGGACACACGTCAGAACTGGGCGATCGGCGAGGGTGGGTGGTCGCAGTTTTGCCCCAGCCGCCAGCTTTGCGAGAACTTGTCCGCTGCGGCAGTCACTGTGCAGCCCCAGGCTAAACCCGCCCATACTTTGATGACCTCTCCGTCGCGCGTCCTCCAAGGGGGAAGCCATCGCCTCCTCCCTGTTCGCGATGGCCATTTCGGCGTATCCGTCACTCTCCAGCCGCGGCTCCGATTGGTTCAGCGTCACGAACACCTCCCCGCCCTCCAGAGTCACGGCGTGGGTGCGCTGCTTCCGCCCCTTGGAACAGACCTTCTGTGGGGCCGTCTTGTCCGGCACTCCCGCCGGCGTCATCTGCAGGGCCCAGTAGAGCCCCTCGCCGGTGTCGAGGGTGATGCGGTACTGGTGCCACGGGCACACGACGCACGGGTGCCCGCCCATCTCCTCAATGTCGCCCTCCAGCAGCGGCCCACCGTGGTGGTAGCAGGCGTTGTCGAGCGCGTAGAAGCGTTCCTTGTAGCGAAACACGACGACGTTGCGTTCGTCGCATTTCACCAATTGCCGGCTGCGTTCTCTAAACGACGCCGCCGGCCCGACGTGAAATCGCGCCGGTGTCGCCATTGCCACGTTTCTCCCGTTGTCGCACACAGCCAACACGGTGGGTCCATCCCACCACCTGCTTCCGGCAGCGCGAGACGGAAGAACAGGAACGGGAGAGAAAACAGTCGGGGACAGAAAGAAACCCAATAAAGCAAGTAACGAAAAAAAAAAAAAGAAGAAACAACAGAAGAAGCAACGGATGTATGAACTCCGGTATTCGTCTTACTTCGTTACGTCTCGTCACGGTTCGTTTTTACACGCATTTTTCGTTTCTTTGTATCGTAATTGAAGTAGAATAAACGGCGCCGCTGCCCCAAAATACGTGGCAGTGCCTTTACTCCCCCGCATCCTCTCGTTGCCATTCTGGCGGCGCGCACCCTTCAGGCCCCCTTGAGAGAAAATTTCTGTTTTTCCGCATTTTCAACAACCCGCTCGCGGTGGAGCCCTTTGCGGCGGCGAATGCGCTCCAACAGCTGCTCCGCGATGTTCTTCGTCCCCACCTCGGCGCCGTACTCCTCAATCTCCTCCTTCGTTGTGGGTGTGAAGTACGGGTCCGCGTCCACGACGCCCCACAGACTCATTTGGAGCTGCGCCGTCGAGGCCCCCTGCGTCGCGACGCGCAGCTCGTCCTGCAGTCCAAACGCCTCCACGGCTGGCAGCAGGCAACGGATGTAGAAGAGGTCACTGCCTTCGTTAGGCACCTCTTCAATAATCTCCGCGCGACGACGGCTGAGAGAGCCGTAAATTTTCCCCTGCGTCGCACCAAAGGAGTACACCGTACACTCATAGATAGGCTCCACGAGACGCCGTGGGTGCAGCTCCATCGCCGCACGGCAGGCGTCACGGACGCACGGCAGCACCATCCCACCTGTCAGGCCGGAGGCGGCGTTCACCGCGAGATCGGTGATGACAAATGCGACGTTCAGCAAGGGCTCCTGTGCCATGGGGCCACTCTCTGCCGCCGCCTGGAACCCCGCTACGATGCTGTCCTTCCAGGCCTTAAAGAGCTCAAATTTCTGCGCTGCGGCATCCTCGTCGCCAAGATGCAGCAGCATGAGCGCGCCAATAAACTTCAGCTTTGTCGGACCCGAGGCAACAATCCCGTGCTGCATCTCTGCTGCCCAACGCTTGTTTGCCTTTAATGCGGTCTCCACCTGCCGAAGCACCCGCGTGTTGGAGCCGTGATTCACGCAGTCATCCTTCAGCACGTCGAACACCTCCGGCGGCAGACAACGCGCGTGCAGCGTGATGGAGAAGGCACCATCAGCGGTTGAGCCTGTGTGCATCTTGGGCTTCATATTCGCACCACCGGTCGCGAGAGTCTCGCGAAACGAGACAATCGGCTCAGACGCCAAGATCTGCACACGCGCAAAGGAATCCTCAAGATCTTTTAAGCAGCGCTCCAGGTGGACCTCTCCGGCGGTGCCAATCACGTGCTCCCCCGTCGGGAGGATGCTCACCTCCACCTGCGGGTCAACCCTGTACAGCAGCCGTAGCCCCCGCACCAACTCGAGGTGGTCCTTCGGGTCCTTTGGGTAGACGGAGGCGCGCAGGATGGACGTACTCGGCAGCACGAGGGGCTTAAACGGCGGAACCCCATCCACCGTGGAAAGTGTGGCGTACTTTGTGATGCAGGCGGTGAGACCTCCGACGCCGCACAGGGTCCCGCTGCAAGCCTCCGTCGCCTCATCCAGGCCTGTGCCGCGAAAAAGAAACACCTTTTTCACAGTCTCCTCCACAACCTTGTCATCGCTGTGGACGTACACTCTTTGACCGGGTCGAAGGCGACCACTGTAGACACGAGCAAAGCCAACGAATGCGTTGTCCCTTTCCTCCTCTTGTCCAATCGTTGTGCCTACAAGAAACTGCGTGTCAATGAGCTTGCACACATACACAACGCAGGGGGCATCGGGGCTGGTCGTGCAACTCATCAGTGCCTCTTTTACGTGCGTCGGAGTCTCAGCAAATCGTGGAATGAGAAAGGGCAGTCGACGACGTTGCGCCATAACGGGGGAATCTAATTTCTCACAAACAACACCTAGGACACAATTCGCAAGCGGAAGCCACGAAGACAGCAACGCCTTTAATTTCCCTCGCTGGTCCCGTCGCGGGTTATTCCACAGGCGCTCTGGAACCCCCAACCTGGCGGCCATGCGTAACTGCTGCTCCACATTACCCTCCTCGCCGAGAAAGGTGCGGTACAGCTGCCAAACAGGTTCCAGCATCAATTGCACCGCCAGCGGCTGCTGTCCGGCTCGCCGTGGAGTTGGATGTGCAGTCCTTGTTTTGGCGTCAATGTAGTAATCTCCCCAGAGCGTCGTGTGCATGTTGGTCATCCCCAATTTGCTCTCGTAGAGAGAGGCGAAAACGTTGGTACTGAAGGCCCATCCATCGTAGCAGCTGCAGAATATCACGTTGCCTTTTGTGGGGCAGAACCATACGTCGTCGCTGGGGTCCCCACGATCTTGATGCATGAGCGTCTCCCCCTCCTCCTGAATCTTGAGTTGGTTGGCAAATGCGGCGAGTGCGGCGTTGCAGGATTCCACAATGGCACGCATTCGGTAGTACGCCTCCTCCGGGGTGAGCTGCTGCACAGTAATTAGCAGATCCACCTTGTTGAGCACGAGGCACATCGACAGACCCTCGCGATGGGCGTGGCGCAGCATGCTACTTGTCTGCTGGGTCACACCGTCCACCACGTCGACAAGGATGACGGCGCCGTCGCACAGCCGCATCGCCGTGGACACCTCACACGAGAAATCGATGTGTCCAGGCGAATCCACAAGATTCAAAAGATGCTCCGCCCCCTTGTAGACGTGCCGCAGCGCGATGGAGCTGGCCTTCATCGTGATACACCGCTCCTGCTCGTCTGGGCGGGAGTCGAGCAGCCGAACCTCGCCAGCGAGCTGCGGGGAGAGGATGCCGTTGCTCGCAACCAGGTAGTCGCTAAGCGTGGTCTTGCCGTGATCCACGTGCGCCACCATGCAGAAGTTGCGGGTGCGCTCGGGCCTCTCAGCGAGGCGCTGCAGGGACGCGGTGGCCTCAAGACTCATGTGAAGTCTGAACGGGCCGCCTGTAGGAAGAAAAGTAGGATATATATATATATGTATATGTACTTAGTTGCTTAGGTACGTACTCTAACTCTGGCACACAACCCCTCACGCTCCCGCCTTCAACGCGCGTGTTCACTCCACCACACCCTCGGCACCCTTGGCCTCGCTTGCTTTGCCTCTGCAGGGGCTTCGCCCCGCTCCCTCCACACACACGCACACACACTCCCTACCTCTTGGGTGTGTCTGCCTGAGCCCACAAACCCCCGCCCACGCCAAACGAGACGATGGCAGCAAAGTTGCACAAAACAACGAAGAGAGAAAGAGAGAGGGAGAGAGAGATGATAGGATATGGTCGTGTTGTCGACAGATTCGACTTGTCAGACCCCTCGAACAAAACACACAACCGTATTCCCTGCATCCTCTTCATTCATTGGTTCATCTCACACCTCGCACTTTCACTGCTTTCTTTGCATCCTCCTCCTCAGCAGCCGTTGCTGCTGCTAAATGACAACTACACACAGAGACAGACAGACAGACAGACATACAGACATCACCGTGCCAGAGAAGTTCATCACTCTGCTCACACGCTAGCTTCTGCCCCCCTCCGCTTCGTTGTCAGACAGGCGCGTGCTTGAAAGAGGTATGCAGAAGTGCGTGGATGTCTTGCAACACTCCCTACTCCTACGTGCTAATGCGGCTTTAACAGCGCGACGCCTAGAACAGCTCTGGCCTAGACTTCGGCAGCATAATCCAGTGGCCGTCGGGTCCATGCAGGCCGCTGAACGACTTCTCCTTGGGCATCAGGAAGTACAGGTAGATGAAGGCAATGAGGTAGCCCCACACCTGGAAGTACTTCTTGCGCGACTGGATCTCAATCAGCTCGGTCGTGGAGATATCCCACGGCTTCTTCGTGAGTCGCTGGTAGTACTTCGCCTCCGGCGCCGGAATCTTCACAACGTCCACGTCCATCGGTTGAAAGTACGTCCATGCCATGTAGGTGTCATAGATGGCGGTGTTGGGCTCCTGGAACGGGGACGAGGAGCGCACACCACGCTCGTTCATTGGGAAAGCGTTCTGGATGTCGCACGTGTTCATGCACTCACCGCCGGTGGAGAAGGTGGGGCCGTTGCCAACCAACGCCTTGCGGGTGGCGGCCAGGGCAAACAGCGGCGTTTTCCGCATCATCTCTGCCTGGAAACTGGCACTTCGCCGGTGGATGCGAGAGAAACCACAACGACAAGAAAGAAAGAAAGAAAGAAAGAAAGAGAGACATACATGACAATGAGAAACAACAAGAAAGGGAATATATATATATACATGTATAAACAGACGGAGAGCCGTCCTATAGGCTCACTCCTCTTCATCTTCCTCCTTCGTCTTTCGCTCTTGTGTCTCGACGCAGCTCCTCCTACAGCGAGAGCGGAAGGCGGAAGGGCAACGGCGGCGGGGGTCAACGAGGCGGCGTGGCCTCTACAGCGCCACCCACATCAACTTACACTGCGACGCCGCTTATACAACGCGCGCTGCGTAGGCGGCTTCACCTCCGCCCTCGTTGGGAGTTTTGTGAGTGCAATGGCCCTCCTAAGGAGGTCCTCCAGCCACGACTCCGTCAACTGCGCCGTGCCGGATGCGAAGACTCCCTCAATCTCCACCTCGTGCCCCAGCGCCCCCTTCTCCGTCACCCGCGTCAGGTCGTAGCGGAACAGCCCATCCGTGATGCTAAGCCGGTCCTTTAGACGCGTGTGGCCGACGTGGGCAGCGGCGTGCGCGCGAGGCAGACGCCCTGGGGTCTCTGTGGAGACGGCAAAGCGAAGATTATACGCGCCCAGTGGGACTAAAATGTTCTTGACGAGCAAACGCTTCTTCCGCACACATGCGACGCAGTGGGTGGGTTTGCCGTCCTCACCAGTGGCGTACGTATGGCGCCACCCACGCACAACCACGTCGCGCGTCACGGATCGAGTCGGGGAACAATCTTTCATTTCCGTCGTGAGATGCGCCTTGATTCGCTCGAAATCCCGCGCAGCGACAGACGCCGCAAACTTTGCATCGACTATCCGCAGCCCCTTGAGCTGTCTGCCCTTCTCTCCAGCGGCATCTTCGCAAGAAGTGCCTCCTCCTCCTCCTCCCGCCGCCGCCTCCTCGGCGAAGCGGCACAGCCGCAGCTCCACCTCGCAGAAAGGCTCAGAGAGGTGCTTTTTCGCAGAGGCAAACAACTCCTTGGCCACCGCACGCAGGTCCGCCGTGCTCACACTCTCCGCCTCGCCTTGCGAATCCCCATTGGTCTCCTTGCACGGCTCTCGCCCCCCTCCTTCTCCTTCTCTCTCTTCCCTCTCCATGCGCCTTATTTTGCCGGTTTCTATACCTTCGCTCCTTTTCCTTCGTCCGCCCCACCGCTCACAGCGACGGTGAGCGTGATAACGCACGGGAAGATCGAGGGGTGGGCGGACGAGGGCAACACAGCAGCCGCAGCCGCAGGGGGAGGGGGCCAAGGCCCGACTTGTGGGACTGCTTCGCCACCCGCTCCCGCTTCTCTTGGAGCAATCACCGTTCGCACTCCACGCCTCATTTGTTCTCACACTCCCCCCCCCCGGCATAAGTCCAAGAATAATAACAAAAATATAAACAAACAAAGCAAAGCAGCGTCGCCCACCCCCCAAACACCACTCCCTCTTCTCCATTTACTCGGAAACGAAAAGGCACAAGACCAAAATCGTGATGCTTCACACGGTGGAATTGACTATGTACGAGAACGCTTACGGCGCAGCAGCGGACACTCCGCACGGGAGTGGCCAGCCTCGTTACAATAGCTGCAGTGCATGTACGACGTCGCATGCGCACGGCCGCGGTAACCCGCAGGTACACCCGCGGTCTCGGTCACCCTCTCTGCACTTTGCAGCTCACGAATCTTTTGCACCTGCTCCTCCTTCTCGCGCTGCTTTTCCTCAGTTGTTTTCTGCAGCTCCGCCACCACCTGTTCCACCTCGACCATCAAGGCCTTGGCCTCATCGTAATTTGGGTTCAACTCCAGGCATCGGCGCAGCGCCGTGTATGCCTCGTGCGGGTGTTTTAACTGATGCTGCGCGTGGGCAATGCGAAAGAAGGCTCTTGCGTACATGGGATTCACCTCCACAGCCTTCATTCCGTCTTCCAGTGACTCGGCATAGCGGCCTGCCCGACTATAGGCCGCACTCCGATTACAGTACAATACCGCTAACTCAGCAGACTTGCTACTGCTGCCACCAGTAGGGTCCCCACGCTTGGCTTCACCACCACTGGCACCTGTGGCACACCGTGGGTGCAGCTCAATTGCCTTCGAAAAGTGTCTCACAGCACTCAGGTATTCGCCCTTTCCCATGGCCTCCTTCCCTTGTTCAACGCCCCTACAATAGTAGTACGCATCCTTCGTCTCCTGTGAGGCAATGCCTTTGCCGCTGCGTATGAGCTCCAGCACAGCCCGATGCTGCTCCAGGTAGAGAGTGTTCGTCGGCTCCAACGTGTGCGCGCGACTGTAGTGCTGCGCGGCCTCCTCATAGTGCTTCATCCCATGATATGCTGTGGCCACACGCCCATGTACTTTGCTATTCTGCTCATCTAACACTAGTGCCTTTTTAGCGGCATCGAGAGCCTCTGAAAACTGATCGCGCGCCGCAAGGCACGCACTCATATTGGAGTATGCCCGTACCTTTTGCGCCGTTGTGGCGCGAGTGTCCTCGGCAATTGCGGCATACACGCCAACGGCGTCAATGTGACCTCCCTCACGCACGAGAGTCGCTGCCTTCGTGAAGTCCTCCTCGAGACTTCCCGACATGACGGTGTGTGTGTGTGTGCGTCCTTTTTTTCTTCCTCCCCGCACCCACCCTTTTCCGCTGCTTCCATCAATAAAGAAAGAGGCGCAAAGCAACGACAAAAAAGCAAAAAAAATAAATAGTAATAAAAAACGTAAAGAAAAAGAAAGAAGCAACAACAGCAGCAACAACCGGCAATGGTTGGGATCCAACTTCACGAGGAGCACATGACCGCCTCCACAGGGAGGGCCACTGCGCTCGACTGCGGACGAAGCGAGGCAAATGCCGTGCGGTCTACGGCGCCTGTGCGCGCAATCCGCGCCACGGGGGGGATGCGGGGCGGTCAACCGTCGATAAGTCAGTTTTTTGCCATAAAATATATTACAACGATAATAGCCGCGAGGATAAGGCAGCAAACAAGGTATACGGTCATCATGGGACGACCCACCTTTTCCAGCGTCTTCTTTAGCTTCACATTCATTTTGCCCAAGTTGCCATGGACATCGTCCATCTTCCGCTCCGTCTCCTCCAGCATCTGCTCTTGCGCCCCGAGCTCAGAGGTGATGTGCGTCGCGTTTTCGTTGAGGCGCTGCACACCGACGTGGATGCGATCCAGCGAAGCGTCGATGACCGCGTCATTTTTTTGCGTGTCTTGAAAAAACTGTAGGAACTCCACGTCGTCACGGAGGTTGTAGGCACTGCCGGGACTTGACGCAACGTTGCCGGGCCCGGCGCCCACGAAGGCGCTCTGGTTCACGGCGTGCTCCCAGTCCGCGGAGGCAAGTGAGGCGGTTGCGCCGGCGGTGCCACTTGGCTTCGCAACAGGAATCCCCTCGCCGTAGCGCTGCCGCACCAGATCCAGCGTCCCGTTGAAGTGATGGGACAACAACGCGAAGTCCAGCTTCCGCCCCTCGCTCAGTGACAGCCTCCGTGCCTTCTGCATCTCCACCTTGGCCTGCCGCTCCTCCTTGCGGATCTGCTGGCTCAGCTCGACGCGAGACGTCCGGGTTGCGTCTGGGGGCATCCCATCCAGCTGCGTCACCAACTCCCGTATGCGGCGAATGCGCACGGCGGCCTCGAACTGAGCCTCCTCGTACGGCGTCATCCTCCCCGCCCGCTGAGGCCGCAAGTTCTCTCCCTCGCGCAGGGGCAACGACGGCCGCTCTGCGGCGCCGTGCGGACTTGCCATGCGCCACCCCCCTCTCTCACCACCCACCGTACTTCCCACGCAGCGGAGACCGCCCTCACATCCTTGCGAGAAGAGTGCAACGCATTTGGCATGAGAAGAGAAAGGCAAAAAAAAAAAAGAGAAAAAAAATAAACAAACAGGGAAAAACCTGAAATAAAGCTTTGAAAAAATGAAGGAACTTTTATGGTGCGTACTCATATATATATATCACACACACACACACAAAAGTAGCAGCGATTAATGCAAAACCGAGTAGCATACCTTTCAACAACAACCGAAAAAAAAAAAAGGGCCGGGCTTCATTCGACAGTGTTGTGGTATACTCGCCACAAGTCGTTCTGCTTCGTGGGCAGGAGAACCAGCATCTCGCGAGCCAACTTCACCTCCACTTCGGCCTCTTCCTTCATGGGGTTACTAGCCGCAAAATCGAGGACCCTTTTAAACCTCACAATACTAACAGAGATGTTGTCGTATTCGTCTTTTGGATTCTTGTAGTAGCGCTTCGTCTGCAAGTGTGCCAGTCGCATCAGCGCCCGGAAGAAAGGCAGCCTAGAATCTGCGTCCAGCGTCTCTGGAAGCTTATTCTCCTTTGGATCCTTCCATGTGTCACAGAAGCGTGTGTAGAAGCTCTGCGTCTTGTCCGTGAATGCATTTAATTTCTTGTCCGACAACGGTTTTTCCCCTTCCATGGGGTTTTCCTTCTGCTGAATGTAGAGCTCTAGTAGCTCCTCATGCATGGCCCCCAGGTCAAAGAGCAACTGACGGACAAGCGTGGGGTAGGCGTTAAAGTTCAAGTCACCGGGAAATGGTTCAATCAGCGCCACGCGTCGTTGATGCATGGCGATGACGCGGCCACGATTCGTCTCAAAAGGAATGAGTGCCGCGTACAGCTGCGCAATATCCTTGACAATATCAATGTGCTCCGTGCAGCAACCATCGTACAAGTAATACTCGAGCGCCTTGTTAAACCAGGCATTGGCCTCCTTGAAGCACTCACGCGCCTCCTCAAAGGTCTCAATCGCCGGGAGCGGCTGCGGTGGCGGAATATCAATAGGAAAATCAACCCACCATTCTTCAAACCCGTCTGGTAAATGGCCTCGCGGCGCACACTGCTGCCCCACATTCGCGTAGTAATGTAGCCGATGTAAATAAAATTTCCCAAAGGCCCACGCCACAATCCCAAGCGTTTCCTCGTTTGCATTTTCCTTCGGCATAATGTACTCCCCGGCCTGAAGGCAATGTAACGCCTTACCGTAGTCAAAACAACTGCTATAAAATGCACTGAGGTGCAAGGCGTTTGTGGCCCAATCCTTCTTGGAAAACTCCATTTTATTTAGCAGCTGATGGTACAACGTGTGATGACAATACCGTGAGGCCAGGGGTGCCATCTGGCATGCCGTGTAAACCTGGGCCAAGAAAAATAGCGTGGACGTATACGCCGTATCCATTTCAAACCGGGCCGTGCACATGGATAGCGCGTCAGGTGCGATGCTTGCTCGGTCAAGTGTGCCGTTGTCTAACACGGGAATGTCCTTCATGAGGCAAGACCCGGGCCGAGACTGAAACCAAACACTCCAGTCCTTATACGCCTTCTCTGCCACAAGAAGAACCTGTTTCGCGTCGTTGATGCGCAGGTCCACATTGCGGTTCGATAGATACAACCCCAACGCATTGTGCACGCGCATAAACTCCGTGGCAAACGCGTACTCATTTTCAGCCGTCACAAACGGGACCTCATTCCTGAGGATTTCCTCCAGTGGCTGGGGCGCAATATCCACAACATCGGCAAGCAACTCCCGCTTCGCCCCGGAGAGGGTCAATGTGTACGCTTTGCAAATTTCCTGCACCCCTTCCGCCTCTTCATCGGTCTCTAACATGTTCAGACCAATGAACACATAGCACCGGCAGAGCTGGCTCATCGCCGCCTGTGAAGGAGACTCCTTGTACGCATTCCGCACAGACTCCCGCAGCGCCTGCATTTGTTCCCTCGCCGTGAATTTGGGCTCCAGGATGTTGCGTCTCGGCCCCTCCGTGTTGCTCAGTGCCTCAATCGCGTCGAAGGACGACGAGAAGGCGTTGGGGTCCATTCGTCTCGACAGAAAATTTCTTTATTTTTCGAGGCGAAAGTGGCCCCACAAACTCATGAAAAAAAAAAAAGAAAGAAGGAGGAGTAAAAACAATTATTACATACACATTTTTTTAAAGCGTTGCCTTTTCACCAATGCAGTTGCCCTCCACAATCGCCGAGGCGGCGGGCACGGGCTCCCCCAGACGGCCACGCCCACTTGTCAAGGAAGGCAAATGGTAACAATAATGTA
>NW_021704087.1:56396-65306 GCF_003719485.1 Trypanosoma conorhini | reverse complement strand
CCGTCATCGGCGCTTATTTCCTTTTTTTGTTCTTGCTTTTCTTGCCTCTCTCTCTCTCTCGCCATTTATTATCCCCACCTCCTCCGTTTTCCTTTTAGTGTTTAACGGCACGATCATATGAAGTCTTCCTCCTCCCTCGAAATGCCAACCACACCGACAACGTCGGAAACAGCGTCAAAAGCCAACGCATCACCCTCCCTCTTTCCTCCAGCCGGCTCCTTGTTGACGGGGGCGTCTGTTGTTGCAGCGCCGTCGGCGTGGCTACTCGCCTTTGCCTTATGAGACTTTTTGCCTCGTCTCTTTATCGCCTCGCTGGACACATGCACCCGCGTCGCCTCAATATTTGCAGCCTCGCGTGTGCGGAACTCCTGAGCAAAGTCCTGGAAAACCACAGCAAGCATCGTATTGAAGTGCGGCGACTCTGAGAATGTCAGCAATCGTTTCGCAATAGCCTCTCCAACCGCCATGGCCTCCTCCTTGGTGTTAACAGGCATATCCGCAATGAGCGTCGACGCCTCCTTGCCCGAATCTCCTAGTAGGCTCATCGCCTCCCCCGCACTGCTCGCCTTTTCCTTCATCATAATAAGCGCCGATGCGACGTCCGCCGCAAGTGCCTCTTCCTCTTCCTCCTTCACCTTTGCTGGGGCCTTGACTCGTTTCTTCGCCTTTTGCTCTTCCATGATGGCCTTCTGCTCGAGGATCTCCTTTTCACGTGCCTCCTCCTCCGCCGCTTCCGCCTCCCAGTCATCGGCGGCGTCGTTGTACTCGCCAAAGTCGTCGTAATCCTCGTCCATGGTTTATATTTTTCTCTGGACCCTGTCCCTCACACATGCATACGCGTGCGTGGCGAAAGGGAAGGAACAAGCACCACAACAGGGAGGTGTACATGTTTCCAAGAAGGAAAAGGGGGAGGGAAAGAAAAAAGAAGGAGAAACGGGGCAACTTGTTATCCGGTTGAAACATCGCAGGAAGGAAACATATTAGGAGTAAACCAGAAGCATTACAATAGCAACATTAACAAAAAAAAGTTAAAAGAACACATGAAAGGAAGAAGGGAAACACAAACAAAGAGAAGAATAAATTAATTTAGTGAAAACGTCTCTTCATCGTTCTTCCTTCCTCCATCTGGGACAGAGCAGGGACAGGCTCACAAATACAACACAACACGGTCCTTCGCCCGGTCCACCATTGCGGTGTGCGTTGCTTCCTGGACGGCGGGCTACGGATGAAAAAAAAAAGAAAAAAGAAAAGGGACGTCCACTAGGCGACAAAAGCATCTGCGCGTAGTCGTGTACAAGAGGGGGCTTACATTTTACTTCGTTTGTCGATCTGGATATACGCCTCGCCCGCTTATTTTTCCGGTTTTGTTTATCATTTTAAGCTGATTACCTCTCTTCGCTGTTTTTTTTCGCCATCCTCCTTTCCAACACTTCGGGACCGCCAAGCGCCTTTTTGTGGACAGTACCCCCATATACCCTCGCCCCTGCGACCTCGTTGGAACAACAAGCATGCGCAGGAACCATCCCCAACCCGCATGAAGCAATAGAAGAAGAATACGCAGGAAAAGCTATTGCTCCTCTGCTATTTTCACCCGTTGCCTCTTCATTGGGAAGATGTGGGAGTGTATCTTTTTTTTCTTTTTTTTTTGCCCCGACGGGCCCGCCCTATCAAGCTTTTAATGAACACTGTCCTCCCCTGCTTATAATTAATATTGTTTCTTTTTTGTTTCTTTTTCTCTTGTATTGCTTTTGCCTTCTTTTTGAATTACAGATATATATGTGTTGCTTTTTGTTAGGATTGCTTGCTCAAATTTTTCATATTTGTCTCTTTTGTATCACATGGTGCACCCCCGCCTTTACTTCGAACTTTTCGTCTCCTTTCTTATAGGGATTAGTTTTATCAAGGAATCTCTGCTTAGCCTTAGAAGCCCCAGCGCAGTAGCTTCTCTCGTTGTTACTTTGCTGCAGCCTGAGTGTTACGCCGTTCCGCGCTTCTGCTTGAGAGCCTCGACCATCAACTCACCAAGCTGGGCAGGGGACTCGGAAACAAAGACGCCCGCGGCCCTCAAAGCATCCATCTTCCCCTTTGCCGTACCTTGTCCACCAGACACCACGGCACCTGCGTGACCCATGCGGCGGCCTGGCGGAGCCGTCGCACCGCCGATGAAGGACACCACGGGCTTCTTGATGGGATGGTTCTTGATGAACTCCGCGGCCTCTTCCTCTGCAGTTCCACCGATCTCACCAATCAGAATAATGCCCTCCGTCTTGGGATCCTCAAGGTACAGCTTGACACAGTCAATCATGTTGGTGCCGTTAAACGGGTCGCCACCAATACCAACGCAGAGCGATTGGCCAAGGTTGGCCGCCGTGGTCTGAGCAACCGCCTCATAGGTGAGTGTACCGCTTCGGGACACCACACCAATGCAGCCCTTCTTGTGGATGTGGCCAGGCATGATGCCAATCTTGCACTCTTCCGGGCAGATAATACCAGGGCAGTTGGGTCCAATCAGGCGCGTCTTGTTCTGAGAAAGGAGCATGGACTTTACGCGAAGCATATCCCACTGCGGAATTCCCTCCGTAATGACAACAACAAGGGGAATTTCGGCATCAAGGGCCTCCTCAATGGCGGCCGCGCAGTGATGGGCGGGAATGTAGATAACAGAAGCATCGGCACCTGTCGCCTTGACAGCCTCTGAAACAGTGGCAAAGACGGGCAATCCAAGGGTCTCGGTTCCGGCCTTCTTGGGGTTGACACCACCAACCATTTTGGTGCCATACTCCATGGCCTGCTTGGTGTGGTAGGCGCCATGCTTACCGGTGATACCTTGGCAAATCACCTTTGTGTTCTTGTTAATCCAGCTGCGGATGGCAGTGCGGGCGAACATCTTCCTTCTGTTAAAAATAAAAAGAGCTTTAGAACGGCTAGAGATTCCTTATTTGAATTCAATAGTTTAACAAAACGAATAAAAAATATGAAAAAAAAAAAAATGATTTTTATGCAAAGCAGAGAGCAAAATGAAAATACGGAAAAACGAATTTTAAAAATAAACAAGAATTCAAATAGGAAGTTTATCAAAAGAAAAAAGAATAGTAATAATAATTCAAAGCGCATACAGTCAGAAGAAATGGAACTTTCCAAATTTTCTTCGGTGTATCTTTTTGTTTCCCCCACAAACAATCAAGCCCATTGCTAACAAGCATCCCTTGAATTTCGAACAAAAGCGCAAGTGGAAGTCTAACATGAAATTTATGCGTCAATCTGAAGCCTTATTGCCGCCGTCAGCAGAAGTCAAAGAAGCGGGTGGCTGAGTTACTTGATGAGGAAATTTTGCAGGAAGTTGGACCTGTTTCATTTGAGCCAACTCATAAGCTGGTGGAAGAGGCAGTGGACCGTCTGCAGGCTTTACGCGGTGAACTAAGGAGTTAATCCTTGTAACTCGCTCAAAATTTTTCCGCACAATATCGCAACAGTTCTGAATAAGATCATCTCCACGAAAGGGTATAGATTTTTTCTTCATTCTTGCCTGATCACGATGATTTGCAACAACTTTTGCATAAATTTCAGCCTGGGAAACAAACCACAAACCTTCGCCAGGAGTACTGTCAAATACGGCAGAAGCTGCGTGGGAAAACGTCAATGCTTCAAACACATTGGCTTTAAGCTGAACAAAGGCCAAAATATCCAAAAACTCATTTCTTGAAGAGCTAATACGCTTTTGGGCAATTTCTAAAGCCTCTTGATAAAGCCTCAAAACCTGGTGTGAGAGTCTTGCCACCATTACTTTCCCACCGCTTATTTCATTTTCTACAGCCTTGGTCGCCCCAATTTCCTGTGCCTGCGCCAGAGCTAAAAGCCGAAAAAATTCCAAAAAATCTTCATCGACATCTTCTGGACGTTTCAATTCAGTTATACCAACCAAATATCTTTTAACATCCCGAGCCATTTCTTGAAGAAGATTAAAATACCCAGCAGCCTGTAAGAGAAATCGGTAGGACTCTTTTTCCAACATCGACGCATTCGAAGGGGTCATTTGCCAACAGAGTAAATACTCTGGTATATTCATCAACATTGCCGCTACATTAAAGTACATGCATTGCAAGTCATATCGGAAATCGTCAAAAAACACGCCTCCATTATCCACCAAAGATGATTCCCAACAGTAATAGTATTCGGTTGCGAAAACGGGATATTCGAACAATAGGTTCGCTACTTCACTCGCATATAGGTTCACTGCATCTATGATGTCTTTAACCATCTTCTCTCTCCCTTCGACTGATTTCCAAGAAATATCCTTATACTTGGACCCTTTCTCAAACGCTTTTGAAATCAACTCAAACCTTGAAATGCACGACTTTCCTTTTTCTTCAATATTTTTTTTAACGATAAAGGCATTCCTTTAAAATCAGCATCCGACTTTTCATCGCGGGATTTTGATTTTCTCAAAGGGATTGTAATAAACCTAAACGTCATTGAAAAAACTTCATAAAAAGAATATCAATAACTAAAAACAAGAACAAAAGAAAAAAAACAAGTTCTCATAAAAGTAAAAAAATAAAACTATAGAATTCACTACATATAGATACATAAAAGGGGAAAAAAAGGAAAAGGAAAAAAAGTTAACATATACGGGCATGTATATATCATGATGTGTTATAAAATTCAAGAAAGAACCATCCTTTGTGACCCTCTCAAGATTCAGCACTTTCATTGTGTATAACGAAGTAAATAGTTATAATACAAATACAAGGCGAGAAACTATGTATCTTGGCCCAAAACTACCCAACATTCTGTTAATAACTTTTTCATTTCATTAAGAGATTCATTATCATCTGTATCCTCCACAAAATTCCTCTCCGTCCCATCGTTGCAACCTCCAGATACATCTGTGCCAGTGCTAATAGCATTCTCTTCGTTAATATCAGAAATTTGCTTCTGTAAAGTAGCTATTTTATCCAAGTTTTCGATTAACGCATTTTGAGACAGTAAAAAAGCTGTTTCGCATTCTCTATGAAATCTAACCATGGCACTATTCGCAAGTAACGCAATGCTATAGCGTCTTCCCTGCTCTTCCTCATAAATATCACAACGATCCTCGAGTTCTTTTTGTAAAAATACAGAAATAACATGAAAACATTGAGTTTCCATTAATTTTTTCTCAATACAATCGCGTGATCTGATCATAGAATTCACGACATTTGATAATTTTTCAAATTCTAAACTTAAACGATTTAAACGGTTGAGTAAATTCTTCCACATCTCTTCCATATTCACCAATTTTGAAGTAAAAATATTGGTGGCTTGTTTAAAAACTTCCTTAATAAAATCACGAGATGAATCCGGCTCTGTTTGAACTGCTGAAGATACTAAACAAAACTCTGTCTGCGTACCCAGATTTACGCTTGACGATACATTTTGTACTGCAATACTTTTTGTCAATTGACAGTGCTGAACTGCCCTGGTCACACTACACAACTCGGTTTGGAGCCCTTTATCTACCCGATCAGGACAAACTGATGTATGAACACATAGGCTCAAGGGCCGATCACATTTTGCCTTATCCACCAAACAGCCGGTAGCTATGGAAGCAATAACGTTATCTGCAATTGCCAAAACATTCTCCGTTGCTTTACTTATTTCCATCGTACTAAAATAATAACAATATAGAAAAACTGTTTGTCCTTGTTTCCCTCACCTCAGTTATCTACTAACATCAAAGGCAAAGTAGAAAAAAAACAACAAGGAATAAAAGTATACATTAATATGCACTAAATGTAATAGTAATAAAAATAGATTAATAATAATAAATTGATAATAATATATGCGTATTAATACAAGAAAAATTTGTTTGGATAATAAACAAACTATGAGCAAAAAAAAAAAGGAAACCAATAACAGGGGGGGAAAAAAAAGAAAATATTACATAAAACGGCAAATCAATTTATATTTCTTTTTACTTAATGTATTTTCATTTCCCATTTCGCCCCTTCTTTTTTTTTCTTCTTATTCCAGTGCTTACGATTCTTGCTTCATACCGCTATAGTTATTTCTTCCAAAGTAGCCTTTGGGACGTGCCTCATATCTTGGAGCCAGATTTGGTAGAGGCTGTATTCCCATTTCTTTGTATGGACTACGGTTAAGACACTCTGCAGTCATCTCGTCTACCGTCCAATCCAATGGTTTTTCATTTTCTTTATGGAGCAAGTGATCCTGTTTCTCTATTGCGTCTATACGAGAATGCTCTGTAATTCCGTATTCTGAGAGCGTTTTATCAGGATCCAATTCTTTTCCATCAATATTTAGCGTAAAAGGAGAAGAGCAAAGATAAGGAGACTGATTTTCGATTGCAACAAGCTCAATAAGTTGAGCAATTGTGCTATCCATTGGAGCCATTATTTGAACAATTTGTAGTCGTTGCTCCCAACCAGTTGTGACCCAAGTGAAAAGCTTAAATCGAATTCGTAAAGGAATAAGATATTGCACTTGAGGATCATCTGTCACTGACCTCCAATAATGTCGATCAGTGTCTTGAAGAATAGATTCTAAACTACCTGCATAAAAACGGGTATCTCCTGGAGTTGCCGAACGAATTGGCCCGGGGTATGTTTTAGACTCTTCTAACCTTGTCCTTGCTTCGAAGGCCTCTTGCTCATATTGACTAAGTTTACTTGACCGCAAATACAAAGCTGCTGTCCGTCTCCATCCCAAAGAAGGTGAGATTCTAAACATTATCTATGCCCCGCTATTGTTTTTTTTTATGCGACAAAACTAATACAAAACTAACACAGTATTAATAAAACAAAAAAAACAAATTGGTGAGAAGGCAATCAAAAAAGGGAGTAGCATAAAAACAATAAAAATTCATAAGAATAAATAAATAAAAACAAACATAAGAAAAAAAAGGCATAATTGAATAACAATAACTATCATCAGAATAACACCAGTGATAATTATTATAAAAATAAAAACATCAATAACAACAGTGGTCGTAACGTAATGCCGCCGCGCACGAAAAACCAGAGGAAATAAAACAAAAAAGAAAGCAAAGACAGGGCACACAGAAGACAACAAGAGACCACACATACGGCCCGCCCCCGGCAACGCCACACAGCAACGACCGCGGTGAGGCAGCTCCCCGCCGGGCGGAGCCGCTAACGCGCGCACCGCGCCCGGCCCCGTTTCCGCGGGCGAGGGCGGCGCCCTCACGGGGCCAGGGGCGGGAACGCTGGAGACGGCGGCGCCGCGGCCCGCGGACACTTTTCTCCCTCCTTCTTCTGCCCGCCGCCTGGCTGGTCCGGGGCCGGAAGGGAACCTCAAAGAAAAAAAAAAACTTTTTCTTCACAATGATTCCCCGCGGCCCGCCGCGGACACGCACACTCACGCGCGTATTTGCCCTGGCGCATTGGTGTTGCTTGTTTTTTTTTCTGCTGCGATTGGTGTCTGAATACTGGAATCAGTGATTTTTCTTTTTTTTCTTGCTACGGCTTTAGTGTAGTCTTTCATTTTGGTCTTGGGGCTTCTTTTTTTGGGGGGTTCATACATGGAGTCCGCGGAAACAGTCACCACGTTTTTAAGTGCTGGGTCAGAGCTGGTGGTTTCGGTACCCCACAAAACGAAACGATGCTCGGCGACTCTGAAAGTTCTCTCGGTAACAAGTGGAGTGGAACCTCGAGTGGATGTATTGGGTGCCCCTGCTCTTGTGGATGTATCATATAATTTGTTGCCGGGCATGGTCTTTTCAGTTTTTGCATGGAATAGCGCCTCTATTCGCATTGAAGGACCAAAACAACTTATTCTGAATTGTTATCGGTCTACAATCCCACCGTTCCTAAGACCATTAGTCGAATATCATTGCATTATACACGATGCACGCATCATGGCTGATAGAAATTCCTTGTTTGGACCCGTGGTACTTATTTGTGGAAAAAATGATACGGAGAAACACGCTATTGCGAGAACGCTTTGTAACTATGCGGCCCGAACAGGGTGGTGCCCTCAACTGGTAGATCTTGATTCTGGTATAGGACAAATGCTTGGGGCCCCTGGAACGCTCTGCGCGGGAGTGATTGAGTATCCCATGACGCTTGATGAGGAGACAACGACTGGTCCTGTTTCTGTTTGTTTTTTTACGGGATCATCTGAACCGCAAAGCAGAGGTAGTTCAGGAGAGTGGAATATCTTTGGACCATATAAACACTACACCAAGTTGCTATTGACTTCTGTGAGTGATAGAATTGCTAATCATCTGGGTGGAGTAGTTGGATCTAGCGGCGCTGTCGTTGTACTTCCAGATTTAAGAGGAACCAGTGGCCTTGTATTTACAGAGGATCTTTTGAGGCGTTTTAATGTTTCTCATGTTCTCTGCGTTGGTGATGACTTTCTTTTTACTGGCCTTTACAACAGAATCATGAAAATGCGAAACGTACCCAATACCCATCCTTCTGTGAACACACGGATTGATAGACTTTCTCAATCGTTTCATTACCCTCCGATGGATGCTGGAACAGAACTTTTATCATCCAAGTTGGAGAGCTATTTTTTTGGTGGAGGTGCCATTGACCTACAACCCTCAGAGATTAATAAGTCCTTTTCAAGCATTGAAATACTTGTATTGAAGGATGTTGAAGGCCATGCAGTTGTCGCGGTTGTTGAACAGGACGCGTTGGAGGGAATAGTTGGATGTGTGGGTGCATTGCTTGAGGCGTCCACAAGACGTGATAAAGACGTTCTTTCCCTCGCCCCATTCGCCTTGGCGAGAGTACAGGGCGTTGATGCACATGGTGTGAATCTTCTCGTCAGTACACACTCCGTTCTTTCTGAAAAGTTAATACTGGTTGTGGGCTCATTTCACTGGATAACACGGTAGCGGGGGGCAGCGAATAAAACTATTCCACCCCTTCCATCTTCTCT
>NW_021704087.1:43280-56371 GCF_003719485.1 Trypanosoma conorhini | reverse complement strand
AAAAAAAAACTTGCCCGGGCAATTTTTTGTTTGTTTGTTTCTTTGGTAGTGTTGGATAATCGCCAAAGCAGCAATGAAAACAATGCTACCCGCGAAGAAAAGTTGATTAATATGGCGAGAAAGAAAGCGTATATGAAAGAGAAACAAATAATCCCTTATACCTATTTGTGCGTATTGGGTGCCTTCTTTTTTTCTTTCCTTCTTGCTGTGGCTGTGTCTTCACTTGTTAAATTTTCTTGAGTGCTGCTTTTTTTTTTCCTCTTATTCCTTTGCCGCACACATGACAGTATAATGAGTTCAAGGAGTGAGTTCTTGAAGCTAGGTAGCATTCGGGAAACTATAAATATTGAGCTCTCTTCTCTTTTAGGGGGTCTCGACTCTGGTTCGACTTCCACCAAGGTACTGTATGTCGCTCCTCACCTTTTATCAACATTTGAGGCGATTGGTTTGTCCAAGGAGCTTTTCTCATCAGACCATGGTGTGATAGGCGTATTTCCTTATGAGGTAGAAGTCGTTTTTGTGCCTACACAGCATGCTGTTTTTATTCTCAATCCAGATGTGGAAAACATCCAATCGTTAGTGGCGAATATACTTTCCAATGCAAAAAAACACGCGAAGACGTTGATACATGTTTTCTTTGTCCCGCGTAAGCCCCTCATGATCGAACATGCACTCGAAAAAGAATATCAGCTTTTGAGAACTGTGCCCGGATTAAGCTTTGGGGAATTTGACTTGGATCTGATACCATTAGAAGATGACCTACTTTCTATGCAACAACCTTTGGCCTTGAAGCATTTAATTGCTGATGGAGATATTACACTGCTCCAATGGATCGCAAGAATGATATTGAAGCTTCAAACCTCACGTTTTGGGGCAATTTCCCTGATTAGAGGTAAAGGAACGAGAGCTACAAAAGTGATACAAATGCTTCATCGAATGCAGAGTGAGGTGGGGTCTGAATTCCTCACATATCTTACTCCTGAGATTGATTCTTTGTTTGTTTTGGATAGGGCGTTAGATTTGGTAACGCCACTTCTAACCCAATTGACGTATGAGGGACTTATCGATGAGTTTTATAACATAGATGCTGGTTATGTAAAGTTTCCATTTAATTTGGGCGAGGGTGCAAAGCTTGAATCAGGGCAGCGGGTCTTTTTGAACCATACTGATAAAGTTTATGGCGAAATCCGTGACAAGAATTTTACAAACGTTGGGTCGACACTTTACAATAAATCTGTTTTAGTAAAAAGGAGCTACGAACGTAGAAAGGAAGTTCAAGAACTTAAAGAGCTGAAAGAATTTATGAAGGGATTACCCGAGATGCAGGAAATGCATCGTTTAATAGGCATGCATACTGCCGTAGCCACGGAGATAGGAAAGCAAACACAAAGTATTGAGTTTCGAAGACGTATAGCAATGGAACAGAGTATTATTCAACAAGTGAATGAACGTGAGGTAATAGACTATATAGAGGAACTCATTAATAAGACTGCGCCCATTGCAGATGTTTTTCGACTTATTTGCATCTATTCACTTGTAAATGGTGGACTTAAAAGCAAATTATATGACTTCTTTAAGGAGAATATTATGCTGTCTTATGGTATTCCACAAGGTTTGGCGGCCTTTTTTGCTTTGGAGCGTAGTGGTTTACTCACAAAACAGGACGGCAAACAACCCAACTTTGCTACTATTCGCAAACAACTGAGGTTATGGTATGATGCATTGCAAGAACAACAACCAAATGATATATCATACGTATACAGCGGGTATGCGTCTTTGTCGGTGCGGTTGTTGGAGTCTATGATTAGTCACCCTGAGAATTGGAATACATCATCGGACGTTACCGACTTAATTCCAGGTGAAAAGTCGGAAATTCGTAATGAGGTGGAACTTCCAGCGGGTACTCCAATAACGATGGTATTTGTTATTGGGGGTATTACGTATGCTGAAATTAGTGCTCTGCGTTATCTACAAACAAAATTGGCGGACGCTGGTAAAGCAAGGCGCATTTTAATAGCATCAACACACATAACGAACGGCAAACAAATGATAGGTTCTTTATTACCCTTTTATGTGGAGGAATAATTATGTTCAAAGAAGAAGGATAAGGAGAAGAAGAAAAAGAAAAATAAAGACCATTTCAAGAGTTTTGCTGGTAGGCAGTGGCATTTTCTCTGCATCTAAACGTCGTTGGCATCCTTGTTTCTTTTCCTTCTTTCCTTTTGAATTATTGTTGCGGAACAAGAGGAAAAGGCTGGGAAGGGGAGGGGGAAAAAAGATGTCGGAGGCGCCTAAGCGTTGCTACTATGAGGTGCTTGAAGTGGACCGAAAAGCGTCACTGGACGAAATTCGTCGTGCGTACAAGCAGCAGGCTCTTATGCATCACCCAGACAAAAATTATGGCAATGTGGAAAATACAGTTGCCGTATTTAAAGAGATCCAGAATGCATATTCAGTCCTTAGTGATCCAGAAGAGCGTGCATGGTATGACGCCCACCGGGAAAGCATTTTGAATGGAGGCGAAGCTGAAGATTCTGCAAACGATATTAATCTATATGGTTATTTTACTTCCAGATGCTATGACGGCTTTGGTGATGATGATGATGGATTTTTTAGTGTGTATCGGCGGGTATTTGATCAATTGCTGGAGGATGAAAGCGAGTATGATGCTAGGGCCAAAGCTTGGCCTCGCTTTGGTGAGAGTTCGACGGATTGGAATAGTGTCTCAGAGTTTTACTCTTATTGGAAGAATTTTGCTTCTTTCAAGAACTTTGCGTGGAAGGATGAATACAAGATAAACGAAATTCCTGATCGGGCCTCCAGACGAATGGCTGAGCGGATTAACCAAAAGGCTAGAGCAGCCGCCAAAAAGGACTACATACAAACTGTGCAAAGTCTTGCGCGATTTGTGTACCGTCGTGACCCGCGAGTTGAGGCTGAGATGAAGCGACAAGAGGAAGAAGAGCGCCGAATAGAAGAAGAAAAAGAGCAGAAGCGTTTGGAGCAAGCACGGAGACGACGTGAAGCGAATGAAAAGCTTTGGGCAGCTGCAGCAGAGAAAGAAGAGGAGGAAGAACGGGCTCGACTCGACAGAGGGGAAGCTACGGGCGACCATACTTTGGAGTTGCTTTACGAAAAACAACGCCAAGTGGAGGAGATGCGAAAGGCGAAGGGCGGCAATAGCAAAGGATTTGCAATGCTGGAGGGCGATGATGAAGACGAGAACGGAGTAACAAAGTTTAACTGTCCCGCATGCAAGAAACAGTTTAAGAAGAGTGGACAGTACAAGGAACATATAAACAGCAGTAAACATAAGGCGAAGGTGAAGCAGCTATCCGGAAAGGGGGTGGACGTTGAGGCACTTATGAAAGAGAGTCAGTAAACTCTAATTTTACGGTTAAGGCGCCTTGAAAAGGCGGTACGACACAATTCACACACACCTGCATAGACACCCCAAAGCAACAAGAAAAATAATTTTTGGTTGTTTCATGGATTTCCTATAATTATTTTTTTTTGTTTTGGCATGAATATATATATATATATTCACTCACTTTCTCTTTGTCCTCCTCTCTGCCAAGGAATAGTTGTTTTCTTCATCCTTTTTGCCGAATTCTTTTTTTTTTCTTTCCCTTTTCTTTTTCCTGTTCTGTTTTGTGTGGGGAACAATTGGCGTGTCGGAACACAGCGAAAAAATTTTTTCTAGATACCCTCTATGCGCAGGTATTTGCGTTTCCCCCTGAGGTCAGTTTTGCCCTCACGGAGAAGGCGCCAGAATGCGCTCTGCTTCTTCGAACGTTTCTGTGGCGAAAAACACGGAGAGAATGCGCCTGCATCAAATCTGCTTGGGGCTGTGGCTAGAGAGACGCCGTCAGCGCAACTGGATGCGTACGAACAGCTCAAGAAACAGATTCGAGGGCTATCCGAGGCCGATCAACGGCTCATCCTTGACGCAATACAACACCCTGAGCAACAGCCAAGCTCAAAAATGGGTGGTGCTGGCATCGGCACGAAGTCTGGAGATATGGTGGCGGCTTTTACTTGTGGGCGTTGTGAGCATCGCACGGTGAAGAGGTTCAGCAAACATGCCTACACAAAGGGTATTGTTATTGTCGAATGCCCCTCCTGCGAGGTTCGACACCTCCTGGCCGACAACCTGGGCTGGTTTGTAGATGAGGCGAAGAACATTGAGGATTTGTTGCGAGAAAAGGGAGAAGCCTTTGTGCGAATTGGGAACGATTACCAAGTTGAACCGCCTGCAGGTGATGAGAGTTGGGACGCGAAAAAGTGATCCTGTTTGCTTTGTTAACTGACCAAATGCAACCGCAAATTGGAAGTCAAGAGAATAGTCATAATAAAAATTACAATGGAGAAAGAAATAATAATAATAATAAAAACATTCCGGGAATGTTTGCTTATCGGTCTTTTTGTTTTCTGTTTTGGTCTCATTAAAGAAATTTGGCTTTGGTCATTGCTCCCTCTATCATTTGTTGTTGTTGTTTTTTTTTTCCGTTGCTTTGCGTTACTTTCATGTTTCTTCCAAGCAATTTATTTATTATTATTGTTTGTTTTTGCCCCTCATCTTTGAGGGGTTTACTAGCTTCTTCTGCAGCGTCGCGAAAAAGCAATAACAATAATACTAAGAGAAGGAGCCGTTGCCAGAGAGGATGAGCTACGAGATTCAGCCCATAGTGAAAGGTACACGACGCGATCCGGCGCCGAAGCGGTACAACAAGGCGGCAGGTAAGAGTCCGTTCGGTGTATTTCCCCCTGGCTACGCGCCAAGAAAGGCGCCCCCTGCCGATGTCACGGAGGCGCGTGAGGAGGAGCCTGTGTCGTTGCGTGGAGTCAAGTTCGCCTATGCGGGCCCAAAAACCGGCTTTGGCGGAGCCACAAGTTCGCTCTATAAGGGCCGTCCAAACAACACCAACTCGGACGCCTTTTCGGCCAACGGTGCGGGTGACAGTAAGCCTCCGAAGGCGGGTGCATTTAAGCGGCGCGTTATTCCCCCGACTGAATTTCGTCGGTATTATGATCGTGGTGACTTGCCGTTAGCTGTGTCACACGGAAGCCGACCCAGCATCGATTGGAAGGTGGAGGTGGAGCGACTGGACTACCACCACTACCTTCCCATCTTCTTTGACGGGATACGTGAGACGGAGGAGCCGTACATGTTTCTCGCCCGTCAGGGATGCTTGGATCTCCTTCAGCGCGGCGGCACCAAGATTCTTCCCACCATTCCGCAGCTTATCATTCCCATCAAGACGGCACTAAACACGCGTCATCCGGAGATTATCTGTGCCACTCTTCGTATTCTGCAGCAGTTGGTGGTCAGCGGCGACCTCATTGGCGAGGCTCTCGTTCCATATTACCGACAGATTCTCCCCATGTTGAACCTGTTTAAAAGCCGCCACAAGAACCGCGCCCGCGGAGACACGATTGATTTTGGTCAGAGGAAGCGCGACGATGTAGGCGACTTGGTGGAGGAGACGCTGCAACTGCTTGAGTTGCACGGCGGCGACGATGCGTACATCAACATCAAGTACATGGTTCCGACCTACGAAAGCTGTGTGTTCAGCTAGCTGCGTTCAGGGCGGCAGGGGGAAATGGAAAATACATAACGAAAAATTATGATCGGAAGACGAAGATGCGGCAAAGTACTGCCGGGCTTCCCGATGGATGTGTTTGCTTTCTTCCGCCAACTTCCCACGTTTTTTCCCCTTTACTGCAATGAAGTTAGAGCAGACCAGCCATTTTGATGTATAATAGCACAGGTAGATGCTGCCTCGGTGTGGGTGCGGCCTCCTTGTAACGCCGTGGGTGCACTCATGGAGGAAACCAAGAGGGACAACTGAGGGGCACCTACATAGACATAGCTGCACACTCACACTCACGCAGACCAAGAAAAAAAAAGAATAAGAAAAGAAAGAAAAAAATGGTTTACTCTGCCAACAATGTACGCTCCGTGTTGGATAGAGGCATTAGGGACCGTTGTGGGTGGGAAAACTTTTTGATGCACCTCTTCTTTCTCCCTGTGCATTTCAATCTGTCCAGTTTGCTTGTCTTAGTACGGTTTTCCTTTCGTTACTCGCATTTCTTTCTTTTTTTTTCTTTTCCCGCTTCCCGCAGCCACCGGGGGCCATGGAAGAGGAAGAGTACTACTATTATGACGACGACTACGGCAATGAGGAGGGGGAGGCGTGGGAGGCGGCGCTGGAAAACGAATACGTGACGGCAAAGTCCATGATGGACACCATGCCAGAGGAATGCGCTGCTGGGCTGCGCGGCGTCGCACGCGATGATCCAGTGGGCGGACGGTGGTCTTTCAAGGCGTTTAAGATGCTTGTCAGGGTCTGCCGACGCATGGGGTCCTATGAGGAGATGCTTAGCTACTACAACAAGGTGTCCACCTTTAGTCACGGTGATGTGAGCAAGGGACAGTTGCAGAAGGCCATGACTAAGCTTGTGGATGAGGCGCAGCGTGTGCCCGTGGAATATTTTCGGCGGATGCTGGAGACGACCATTGAGGTCACCTCAAGGGACATGAGGTCTTTTGGGAAGCTCTGGTTTAGCGCAAAGCTTAAGCATGCGACGCTGGCACTAGAGGCGAATGCTCTGGACGCGGTGCTGGAGGAAATGGGACCAGTAGTGGCGTGGTGTAAGGAGGACGACCAGTTTGCTTTCAAGAAGTCTGCCCAATTATTTCTCGCTTACGCATTATTGCTGAGCGTCTACTCAAAAAAAATGACTACCGACGTGTGCGGGAAACGTTTTCCTTAGTCACCTCCTTTGCGAACACTATTCCTCCATCCCGGGTACTGGGCAATGTGATGGAGTGTGGCGGGAAGATGTATATGCATCTTCGTGACTGGCCCTCTGCATTTCGAGCATTTTCTGAAGCCTTTCTGCACTACAACGAGTTTGGTGACCCTCGCAAAACGGCCTGCCTTAAGTACCTTGTGTTTGCGCGCATGCTGGGCGGCTCCACCATCGACCCGTTTGCCAGACGTGAAACAAAGGTGTACGAGGACTTGCCTGAAATTGTGCCGGTTGCAATGCTTATGAGGTCATTTGCGGCGAATGACGTTCGCGAGTTTGTCGAAGTTATGAAGCTTCACCGGGCCTCTTTTGAGGCGGATGCCGTGCTGAAGACTTGCCTAGACCAGGTGCTAGAGCAGCTCCGCCTGCAGGCCCTTGTCGCGTACGTGGAGCCGTACGAGCGTCTCTACACGCAGCGTCTGAAGGAGGTGTTGCTTGTGGACGCGGACGAGGTCGAGCGGCTCTGCGTCAGGGCGGTGGTGGAGGGTAAAGTGAACGCCGCCCTGGACGATGCGGAGCACGTCCTTGTCATGCAACGGGAGCGGCTGACAGAACCGGAGGCGGAGCAGCTTGAGGCGCTGACTCGCTGGTCCACGACGCTGCTTGAACTCAGCAAAGACACACGGCAGAGGCTGGAGCGCAGCATGTGAGTGCCGTCACCCTCGAGCACGCCCCAGCGACACCTTACCCTTGCTCGCTCTTCCTCCTCCCTCTGTGAGCGTGTATGTGTGTGGTGTCTTTTTTTTTGCCTCTACACTTCACTTGCTGCCACGTTCTAGTGTGCAAGCCTCACAACGACAAGAAAAGTTTGTTGTCCTGAGGTGCATGTATGTATATACCTATTTATACGTTGGCTCCTTCTCATCCCATCTCTCTCCATTCTTTTTCTTGCTTGCTTTAAAAAAAATTAGTGTGTGTGTGTGTGTGTGCACGTCTTCCTCTCCGCCTTGCCAGTGGTCGCTGTTAGTGCTTCTGTCTGCGTTTGCTTTGCAGGGATGTCTGTCCTGCGCTCTTCGTTTATCGCCGTTCTCCTGCTGCAGCAGCTGGCGCTTCTTGCGG
The DNA here is from genome assembly GCF_003719485.1 of Trypanosoma conorhini. Taxonomy (NCBI): domain Eukaryota; phylum Euglenozoa; class Kinetoplastea; order Trypanosomatida; family Trypanosomatidae; genus Trypanosoma; species Trypanosoma conorhini. The sequence goes on along the minus strand of NW_021704087.1, from coordinate 48,496 downwards.
GCGCCGAGGAGCCCATCGAGCACGTCAGCCTTATCCACCGCCACGGTGCGAGGGAGGAGCCGCCTCTCACCCACAGGGGCCTTGCCGATGTCGCACAGTTGACGCCGAGTGGTGGGGCAATGATGCAAAACCTTGGCAAACTGCTGCGAGCGACGTACGGCGCCTTCGTCGCGTCCTACGACCCGGCTGCGTATGATGCCCTCTCCGAGGATGCTAATAGCTGCATCCAATCGGCGCACGGGGTACTACAAGGCCTCTTCAACCCGGCCTCTCCGCTTCTTCCTATTGTGAAGTACACACCTGTGGAGGCGGATTGGCTTCTGGGATTCAACCACAACTTCCCAAATGTGTATGCTCGTCCTCAGTGGTTTTTTGCGTACCGCAATAACGATACGCTGGCGCGGGCGATGTTACATACGGTCGACCTTCAAACGCTTTCGAATGAGTTCGGCACCTGGTGCATGGAAACGCCTATGCGGTGCGCCCTTTTCGCCGCGGACGCTCTTCAGTCGAGGATTACTGCAGGGAACGTGTCCACACAACTTCAGGCACTCTTTAAGGATAAGCTTTTGCCCTTGCTGCGTGGTGACCATAAGCACAGGTATGGATTCCACCCTACGGATACTTATGCCGTCGTGGGAGCTCCAGCCTACAGCCTGACAGCGAAGGTGCTGAAGGACGCGGCGACAGGTGATAAAAAAGTTTACCAATACTCTGTTCACGACTCTGCCCTAGTGGGCGTGCTTGACGTCCTTGGCGGAGTTCAGCTGGAGGACATGGACCCCAAGTGGGTTCCGCGCTTCGGCGCCGTGTTGGCGGTGACTGCCTACCGCAACGGAAACGTTTCCTTCGCCTTCGCCGAGCCCGAGCAGGAGGCGGGATCCAGTCTGGACTACGTTGCGGGTTTATTGCCCATCACGGTGCGTTGCCAAACGGCTGAGGGGGCAGACTATGCGGCAGCCACGTGCCCACTGGATGATGTTTGGCGTCACGTGAACCGCTCAATGCCGACTGTGGCCCACCCCTTCTGTTACCTTCGTCCGGAGGACAAGTGTGACGGGCTTGACGTCGTGCCTAGCGCACACTGCCAGTACTACCGCAAACACTGCCCAAGCGGGGTTTGTGGACCCGGCGCGGAACTGGATCCCTCGCGGAACTACACCTGTGTTTCCTTTTCCAAACGAAAACACATGAAAAACTACCTTCTTGTGTCTATTCTTGCCAGCGGGGTTGGCGCAGTCGCAGGCGTAGCCATTGGTGCTCTTATTGCTCTCTTGCTTCGAAGAACAGAAGCGAAGGAGGAGCAGCGGCGGCTTGTGTTAAATGCCGAAGCTGGCGAGGCTACTGCTAGTTAGTATGCGCATGTACATGGGCTAACGAAGTACTTTTCCATGTCTGTGACTTCCCTCCCTCCCTTCCTCCCTCCCTCCTGCCACGGGAAATTGCACCACTGCGAGGGTTATTATGGATGACCGGTATTGTTGTGATTGTTGCTGTTTTTTTGTTTTGGTTTTTGGTAGTTATTGAAGTTTGCTCCGATGCACAGCGGCGTGTTGTTCCCCCGCGTATTTTTTTTCGTTTTTTTTTGTTTTCTTTCTTTGCCTCGTTGGCCTCCTCCGACGCTTCGTGTTGCCGCGGCCCCTGAGCGCTGTCAGTGTTCTCACTTCCACAGCCCGAAGCGGCGTTGTGGACACGCGCTGTGGGCAAGGCCGACGCGACGCGGCGGTGGAGACGTGGCACAGAACAGGAGCAACGGCGACACGGAGGGCAAAACAAGAGGTAAACCATCTAAGAAAGAAATAGAGCGGAGAAGTATAGAGGGGGAAGAACAATAAAAGTGAGTGTAACTTGAGCTTCTCCACAATGAGGTCAAGACAGCCCAAGAGGAACCACATCAACATGCACGACATCATCGCCGCGCCGCTTGGCGCCCTGCCTGGCGCCGTTGACGCCATTCTGCGACGCCCAGAGGAGCTGGACGATGTCGAGGTTCAGAGCATCTTCAAGGAGGCCTCTTTCATTCTTCTTCGGGCAGAGGAGGCGCTGGCATCGCGGGACCCGGATGCGTTTTGTGTGCTTTTCAAGCTCTTCTCGGAGGGATTCGCTCACGATGAGAGTTCCTTTGGAAAAGGCATAGAAACGTTTGGAGAAAATGCTGCGCTTCTGCAAACCCTGCGTGACATTTTTCGCGTGGCGGTGGAGCAGCGGGTGTTCTCTACGCAAAGCCTCGCCGTTGTCGAACTCGTGCAAGTAGTGGGGAGCCTCTGCGATGGCAGTGCCATTAAGGATGTCTGTGGTGCGCTCTTCATGGAGGGACTCGCGTACATGCTGGATGACATGTACCGTCGCAGCGTCGAGGAGGCCCATGCGAGTTTTTTGGCGCAGCGTGCCGCAGCAACGGCCCTCATTAATTTGGTGAAGGGCTCCAAGCAGAATAAGCAGCGAATTGGGTCGTGGAACTTCTTGGCGGACTGCTGTGCGCTGAGTGTGGACGTCTTCTTCCAACTGCAGTGCATCGAGCTCTTGTTTCGTCTCTCGCGCCATAACAAGTCCCTGCTGACGCAAATTTGCAGCCGTCTCCGCCCGCGTGTGTTGGAGAATATCCGCCAGTTGCCGAACGACTCAACGCTGCTGGCAAAGATGGTGGAGCTGCTGCACGACATCAACGAAGCGAGGGAGGACATCTTGTCATTTCCGGTGAACCGGGTCGACGTGGCCCACACGACGATCATGGAGAACACTTTGTCGTACTTCACGATGAACTACTTTGTTGTGCTGGTGACATCAAGCAACGCCGACAACGTCACGATCCCCTACCGCTCGATTCGGTCGGTAACGCTCGGCAAGGATGGCCGGGTTGTCTTTCGCCTGGAGGAGTTTCCGACGAAGCTCGGGGCGCTGTTGAGCCGTGCGGCGGGCGAGGACACCATTGTGCTTTTCATGACTGTGGAGCAGCTCTCCCTCTTCAAGGAGTCCCGCATACGTTCGTGGATCGTGTCCGCGTTGGAGTCCAGGAAGGGACGCAAGCGAAGCAGCACCCACGCCGCGAACGGGGCCGCGGCCGCGACGCCCCCGGCCTCGCACGACGCCCCCACGGAGGAAACTGCGAAGCGGCACCGGGCGGATTCGCTGCAGCTGACGGGCGGCGACTCACATGTGTTAGCCGTCTTCCAAAAGATTATCAAGGCGTCCGACGATGACGCGAGTGCTGTGCTTGAAAAAATGAAGCAACTTATCAGCAGTAAAAATGAGTCGAGACACCAGGAGGTTGCGGCCATTCTCGATGCCTCGATGAAAGAAATTCAGCGGATGGTGGATGAGGGGCATGTGGCCACCGATGGCGTCCGTGCAAATATTAGGGAGGACGTGGAAGGGAGCATCCAGGGCATAGAGCACCGACTTTTGACTTCCCAAGCAAAAGCCGCAGAGGTCGTCGAGAAGCTGAACCTCGCACTTCAAGAACTCAAGGCCAGCAATACGGCCATTCATGAGCAGATAGCGTGCATAGAGATTACGTTACAACAGTCACTGGAGGTTAGCCGCGAGGAGGAGGCGAATGTGTGCAAGCTGCTGAAGACCGAGGGCGAGGAAAACACTGAACAAATTGAGACCCTTCTTGACCGACAACTTATGGGGCAATCAGACCCAATGAACGTGATATCTGAGTTTCTTAGAACCAGTGCCGCCGGAAGTGTCTTTTAGTGTGCATGCCACTTTTGTAGTTTTCCTTCTTTATAGTTTTGTCCCCACCCCCTTCTTTTTGTTTTTGTTTTTTTTTGTTTTATTTTATTCGTTTTTTTTTGTATTTGTTGTTCTTTTGACGACGTGCCGTTGCTGTTCCTCCTCCCTCCGCGTTGCCTCCCATTTTGTTCTGGATGCGGCCGTTGTTGCACCTCACTGGGGAATCTTTGCTCCGCTGCTCATTTTTTTTTCTTGTTGTTGTTGTTGCTGCTGTTTGCGCCTCCCCCTCCCTCGCCGTGCCATGCGCTGCAGTGCGCGAGGCGGTTTGTACGTCATTGCCGATGTCGTGGGTGGCGGATTCCGCGGGGGCGCAGTTTCCACTGGCGACGGTGATGAAGCAGCAGGGCGCCCTCCCCGCCTCTCCGCTGTTTACCACCCTCCCGGAGAAGCGTGTGCTGCGGGTCTTTCAGCTCGGCGCGCTGCAGACGCAGGCGGAGTTAGTAGATTATTTGCGCAGCAGCTTGTTCGAGATATTTGACTTGGATGCGCTGCAGTCCTACCGCTACGCGCATCAGGAGGAGCTGGTCTTTGTGCTCGACGTCATCCTGTACTGGGGCTCCACGTGGAGATGGGCGCAGTCCGTAGGTGATCGCATGGGGAACCTCGTCTTGCGGGATGAGAGGAAGGCGCGGGCAAGCGGGCAATCCTCCGTGGTGCGGATTGTGCCTGCGCTGGCCCCGACGCGTGGCCGACTGCTTCTTCACGCCATACTGACTGTCTGCCTGCCATACCTGGTGCGGAAACTGCAGCGAAAGGCTCTGGAGGAAGACTGGGAGCGCGGCAGCGCAGGCTCCTTGAAGGCCAAGATGGCGAAGGCTGTTCGACTAGCGTGCACGGTATGGGCAGCTTTTTCTCTGCTCCACACGTTGCACTTTCTTGCCACGGCGCAATACCGCACCCTTGTAGAGCGTCTGCTTTCGCTCCGGCTGGTTTATGGCAGTCAAAGCATGCAGCGGGTGACAAACATGATGTATCTGAATCAACATGTCATGTGGCAAACCTGTTCCTCCTTGCTAGCAGTGCTGAACATTGGCCGGTACTTCAGTCGATTGTCGCGCTCTTTGCGGGCCTTTACCTCACCGACGGGGGGCTCAGGCTTAAGCGACAATGTCTGCTGCGCCTGCCATGGCCACCCGACCATCGGGCAGCGTTCAAACTGTGGCCACCTCTACTGCTACTACTGCATCAAAAGCAGACTGCTGGACCCCAGGCTTGCGGGCTCCTTTCGTTGTCTCCGCTGCGGGACCGCCGTGCACGCGGCGATGCCCTTGCAGTGAGCGCGAACCACCGCGAACAACCCAAAATCACACGCGTGGGGTGTGCTTCGGCGGCGAAGCAAAAGTGAAAAAGAAAAAAGAAACTTGAACAGGATCCACTAGGAAGAAGCTGACGGGCAAGAGGAGCGAGTTGGAAACGACGAAAAAAAAAACTATGCAGAAAAGCGATAAGGCCGTAAAAAGAAAAAAAAATGGATT
>NW_021704087.1:36307-43255 GCF_003719485.1 Trypanosoma conorhini | reverse complement strand
TCCTTTCGTTAGTGTATGCAAAATTGCGGCACATCCGCTGCAGGCGATGGAGAGCCGGAGTAGCATTTGTACAAAAGGGAAGAGAGGAGCCAGCTGTATGGCTTTTGCAGCACAACTGGGATGTTTCTGTGCATTTAAGTGCCTTTTGATGCCTTGATTTTATTCTTCTCCATTTGACTTCTTGCCTGATGTTTTCTCCTCTCGTCGCCCCCTTTTCTGCCCTTCGTTCCTCCTTTTTCAGTGGTGGCTGAGGTGCCGTCCATCTGCAGATGGATCCCGCAGCCGGCGTTTCCTCCCCCTTCCACAACGATATGGAGGGGAAAAACGGCCTCCTGGAGAGTGCGGTGCGGTTGGGGGCGGCTGGGCAAAGTTGCGGGGCCGAGGTCCCCGCCTCCGCAGCCACAGGGGCGCGCGAGGGCGGGAGGAGAGCCAACAACTCAAAAGACGAAGATGTCAGTCGCCGTGGGACCCCCTGCGGTGGTTGTGGAGCCAGTTACACGACGGCCGTGGTGCCGTCGGGAGGGGTGTATTTGTGTGACAACTGCGCCGCAGAGCACGAGTCGCATCCGAAAGGAAATCGGTTTCCCCCCAATACGCTGAAGTGCTGCCCCGCTAGTGTAACGGAGGGGGACGACGCCGTCGTGCGCTGCTGCGCGTGCCACGGTTGGTACCACTGCGCATGTCTTGATATTCACGACAGGGCGTTGAAGGAGTACTTGACGCTGTCCACAACGAGGTGGTACTGCATGGAACCCTCCTGCTGCGAGAAGGTTCTTCAGGAAAAACTCAAGAGGAGACGATAGAAGCATCACTGTTAAGGCGGCAGCTATGCATCTGCACATGCATGCCTCTACGCTTGCTGTCTCCATTACCCTTTTCCAAGGGTTTTTTCTTTTGCGCTTGAAGGCTGCGAGGTATTGGGCAGTGTGATAACCGCCGCGGGCCTTTTCCTCGCGCCATACGTATCGACGTAAATGGGGGGAGAGTAAAAATCCGTAAATATGTGCCTGTTGTACGCATATTCATGCTCTCTTTTTTTTGTGTTTTTCATATTACTCATTTGGGGCCTCTCTAAGGCAAAAACACGCTCCAGGAGAGAGAGAGAGAGAGAGGGCCACGGAGACTAATGGGACTTCAAATGCTTTCTTTCTTGGCGAGCCTCCTTCTCATCCTTCTGCTACTGCTATGGACTTCAGACTGCGACGCACTCCTTCTCCTGGAGTCGGCGGGGCGTTCACTGCACTTCACGCGTCAGGCGGCAAGGGAGGTGCACGACGTGGTGGCTCGCACTGACGTCCTTGCGCTTCTCGACTGGCACATGGTGCAGGGCGTCCAGGGCCTGCAACTGCGTGTGGCCCTCCTGCTGCGGCCGGAGAATGCGACAAGCTCAGAAACTACTGGGCCTTCGCTTGTCGCCATTGACGACATCTTCCTGCCCTGCCTGCAGGCACCAGAAGCACTGAGCAACGTGGACGGTGCGGTATCCGTGGTGTTTTACGTTCCCCACACTGCGGTTCAGGTCTTGTACCCGTGCGGATACGATGATGCCTCCGCTTCACTGCACATGCTGGTGGCCCACTGGCGCGACGGGAATTTAACTGTGTCCTCGAACGAGGCCGTTCTTTCCCTTGGAGTGGCACGGCGTTGGCTTCTGTCTCACGATGCCGGCGACGCCGATGCCCAGTTGCTCTATATACAAGGCCTGGATGGGGCCACAAGCGCCATCCTGCTGGAGCGGGGGGAGTCGTTGGGCGTGTATCCCTCCGGCATCGCACGACTGCGATTCCCGCAAAAATCCACTATGCGGGAGACAGAGCTGGTGTCTTCGTGTTTTCTCTTCAGCCTTGGAGTGAGTGGCCTCGTGCGACATTCCCGGCTGGAGGACACGTTTCACTTTGAGCTCTACCGCCTGTTCTCCTCGGGGAAATCGGCAGAGTTGCTGCTAGAGACGTCCACAGCGATCTTCACTGACCTTGACTCTAAGGAAAGGCGCCACTGCAGTTTGTCCTCGCGGGTTGCTTTCACTGGCTGCAGCCTCACCCTCTCAAGTGCACCGGCGCTGCAGGTTGAGGTTGCGCTGACGGCGACGCTGGAGTCTCCCACCGCCAGCGCTTCCCAGGATATCGGCGGTTGGGTGACGTGCGGCACGACGCTGCTTAAGGGCAGAGCCGTCGTGAGGGATGGGGGTTTACAGCTGCTTGCCTCGCCGCTTCGCCGCGCCCAGTTCATACCGGCGACGCAGATGGAGGCGGCTGCGGCGGAGGAGGGAGGGCACACACGCGGGAGGGTCGGCCGCTGCACTTTTCATCACAGCAACGACACGCTGTATTGCGACGGTGCCGAAGAACCTGTTTGCCCCCGCATGTGTGAGGTCTCTCGTCACTGCCTTGCACTGCAGGCGTGGTGGCGACCGCCCACTGGTGTGGATCGTTATTTTTGTCGCTGGATGGGTGTCGGCTTGGTTGAGGTGTCTACTTTTTTGTTTATTCTCTTCACGGCAACGTTCGCGGTCCAAGTTGCAACGCGACTGTTGCGTCTGCGGCGTTTTGGGGTTTCTTTTTGAACAGATGTTTTTTTTTTTGTAAAGTTCTGCGAGGGCACTTTTTTTGGCTTCTTAGGTTGCCGCTGCTTCCCCCTTTTTTCCGAGTGTCTGTGCCACTCTCGTTGTTGTGGCTGCCTGCGCCTCCCTTCCGCCACTCTCTTTTTTATTATTATTATTTTTTTTTTGCTTTTTTTTTTTTTGCTCTTCTCTTCGTGCGGGGTGGGCGGGCGGACGGCTGAACGCCTCTACTCTGGCGTGCCTTTTCTCTTGTATTTTGCTTTGCCGCTTCCCTCGCACCCGCTCCAGGCATAGGATGGAGAACAAGGCGCCCGGCACGACGGCACGCGCCGGTGGTTACGACACGGCGGGTGGGGCCTCAACGCATGAGAACTTTTTTCACCCTCGGCGCAATCTGAAGAAAAGCGTTCAGCGTGCGGGCCTGCGCTCTGCGCGCCGGATCACGGTGGGCTTCACGGTGGGCATGATCGTGTTTCTCGTGCTCCCCAGCTACCTGGGCCCTCTGTACGTCGAGTACGTGGCCGGCAATGACTGGCTTGAGCGGGCAAAGAAGTCGATCTGGACGCGGCGTAACGAGAAGGACTACGACCTGTTTATGACGCAACGCAAAAACGGCTGGCTGGAATATCTCGGCTTGAAACATTACAATATCGGGGGTGACGAGAACCTTGGCGGGATTCAAAAATACAGAGAGGAAAAAAAGTAGGGGATGACGATTCCGGCGCCTTGGTGTGCTCGTTGCAGGCTATTTTTTTTTTATTCCCATCCGCAAATGCCCCCTTTTTTCGCTGCCGTGAACTCTAAAGGCAGCTATCTAGCACGACTCTCGTTATATATATATATATATATGTATGTGTATGTGTGTACTTGTGTCCAGTGGATGTGTGCTCGCACTTGTTTCCCGCGCTTTCGCACGTTTGAAGTTGCTGAGTTGCCACTTTTTAAATGCCCTCTTCTTCTTCCATTTTGCACATCGTTTGGGTGTTTCTCGCCTCGCCCCCGCAGCGAAGAGGACTTCTGGCCGGGGGGGGGGGGGACTGGCAAGGGATGGAGCCGAAGGAGTGGAAGCAGGTTGAGAGAAGCGTCCAGGAGACGGTGGCGGATGCGAATTCGCCGACGGCGCAGCGTTTTATCCGTGAGTCCTTCAAAAAGAACAAATTTGCCAGTGCCCTGATGCTTATCGCCCTCATCACCCCGTCGGTGTTTCTCCTCTCCTTCTACTCCTCCAAGTTGGTCTCCGTTCGGGAGAACTGGCGCGACCCGTACGAGCTGCCGCCGGGCTTCGACCCCAAAACGGGACGATTCGTCTCGCAGGATGCGCCGAAGCAACGCCCAGAGCCGCCGCCGGCCCTCGTTTTGAAGAGTGTGCCCGGCCATTAAAGGAGGGGGCGAGTGAGAGTGCGCTTGTCAAGTGTGTGGTGTCTGTGTGTGTCTGTGGGGTGGAAGCTTGTACTGCGTCTTGCGGCTGTTGTTGTTGTTGTTCCTTTTCATTGCGCGTGACTCTGTCTTCGCTCGTTCTGAACCCCATGTTTTTTTTGTTTCTGTTTATGTGCGTTCTTGCCCCGTTTCTCTTCGCACCCTCAGTTGGATGCAGTGCTGCCCTTCATGCAAATTATCGGCGATGTTTACCGGCAGACCTTCCCAAAGAAGCTCCGTTTTGATAAGGCGTGCTTGATTCTGCACGCTGAGCTTTTCATGATCGCACGGCGGCATAAACACAAGAAGTACATCCCGAAGGAAGAGGTCCTCGACGTGTTGCGTCGCTACGAGCCGCTCCCCGGTGCTCCGTGGCTGCAGCTTCCTGTGATCCGCCATGTCCTTTTGATTCGGCAGATAAACAGCATCCGATGCTTCTTTGGGAAACCCTCTTGGCTCATCAACCGGGCCGTGGATGAGGAGTTTCACAAGGTGGCGCGGTGGATGGCGGCGCAGGAGAAGATGAGCGCCAACAATCCCAGCCTGCGCCGTCCGCGTGGTTTTTTTCCACGGGAACTGTTTGCCGCCGAGGTGCTGGATCGGTTTCATGTGGCCAACATGTACCAGCGGATGATGCGCTGGGGCTTGATGTTTGTGGTCGCGCTGGCTCTGGCCACCTTTGCCGCCGTGAATGTGGACGCCCTTGTCTACGCCTACGCGGTCCACTGGTGCCGGATGGGGCGGGCGGAGGTGCTCGAGTGGTTTCGCGAGATCACCGAGAGGCACACGCTGACGGAGGTGCCGCCGGCGTACAGGAGTCTGCTGCCGCCGCCCTGCGTCCTGCACGTGTCACCCAGCGATGGGGAGCGGTATGACGCAAAGATTCTGGAACTTGTTTCGCCCAATGAAAAGATTGTTGTGATGGCGATTCCGTGCCCACAGGTGGGGGAGAAGAGTTTCTTCGCTGCAGTTGGGGAGACTGCCTCCCTGTGCGATGCTGTCATGATGGAGGGAGTCCCTTTTGAGCGCATCGACAGGATCTCCCCGGCGGCCTTGCTTCCGCTGCGGGACATCACCTTCCCTGCATTGGGGGTACATCATCGCTTTCTCGACGTTGTTCGCGGCGGGCGGGAGCCGCCATTTCTGTACCCGGCGGGCCTGGAGCTTGGCCTCAGGGCCTACCTGATGCAGTTCCTTGTGCCGTTTGAGTGGCGTTGCGCCTATCAGCCCACAGGCTTCTCTGCCTCAAAGGGTGAGGCGAGGATTGGCTGGGGGCGGCTGCGGGAACTTATCGAGGCCGTCGCTGCATCTCAGGAAGAGGCGGGGGAGGGGCGGGGGCGGGGGCACCGTACGTCATTTGTCTGCCGTGGACAGTGCACCAGATCGTGAACTTGGAGGCTAGCCTCATTAAGTACGGGTTTCGGGTGAAGCAGGCCTTCTCAATGAAGTGGATGGATCGTGATCACATGGGCCGGCACTTCTGCGACTATTACGGCATCGCAAAGGGAGATAGAGCGGGTTAGCGGGCGATGGTGGCGGCGTGGTTGCCTGGTAATGAAGTTTTGGTTGAGTTGTACTTCACACTTGTTTTTTTTTTGGCTGCGCGATGCTCCTTTTGCCCCGTCCCCTTTCACCTCTCTACTTCACTTTTGTGGGCTGCTGGCAATGTCCTTGAGGTTGTCTTTGCGCGCGGAAAAAAAGAAAAGGAAACAAAATCCGCTTCGCTTCTTTTTTTTTTGATCTATTTTTTTCTTTCTTTCTCTCTGTGTGTGTGTGTCTGTGCTGCCTCTTGTTTCTCTCGTTTGTGTTTTCAAATTGGCGTTTCCCGGCCTCGAGGGTGTGCCCCTGCGCTGATGGAGAAAGGGCCGTCTGCGGCAACACGGAAGTAGGGAAGCGAAGACGGTGCAACGGCGGCGGTAAATGCCGGGCTGCTGGCATGTTGAGCGTATAGGCAACGCGCGTGTGTTCTTTCGGGGTCGCCTCTGCTTGGGGCCAGACTATGCCCTCATGCTGGCAACGGCGCTGATGATTGCCGTACCTTCTCTCTTTTTTATCAACTACGCGATTGGGCTGGGCGCACGCGTCGCCTGCGGGTGCTTTGCCGTGGTGTCGCTCGGGCTCATGTTTCGCAGCGCCACGATGGATCCGGGCATCTGCCCGAAGGCCCCACCGCCGCTGGAGGGCGCTCCGCCCCTCGAGCCCCCTGTGGAGGATGTCTCGTACATCGATGAAAACGGCCAGGGGCAGCGGGCCCTGGTGGAGCGCAAGTGGTGCTACTGCTGCAACAACTATAGGCCGTTGCGCGCCATTCACTGCCGCTTCTGCGACGTTTGCATCGCCCGCCGCGATCACCACTGTCCGTGGGTCGGGACCTGCGTCGGCGAGCGCAACTACAGGTTCTACTTCCTCTTCCTGTGGTCGTCGCTGGGTTTGGCTCTCACGGTGCTGGTTGGCGGGATACGGAGCCTCGTGCTGCGGACGACGCTGCTGTCGCGGGACGCGGCGCACGCAAACCGGGGCGCGTTTCTCGCAGCCCTGGAGGATACGCACTTTGTGGAGCCGCTGCTCTTGCTGGTGGCGGCCGCCACCTGCTTCCTCGTCGCCCCCTTGGCCGCCTTCCACCTGATGCTGGTCACGCGAAACATGACAACCGTGGAGGAGCTGCGCGGGGAGGCGGGGCATGTCCACTACTACGACCGCGGCCACTGCCTAGAGAACGTGAGGGCGTCCCTCTGCGCCCCGGTCCCGCCCTCGAGCCTCCTCCACCCGCCGCAGCGCTGCTCTTCGGCGCTGGAGATTGCCGTGGAGACATCGGAGGCGTGAAGGCGTCCTGGCGGGGCGCACTTGCCTGACCCTCCTCCGCCCGCCAGGGCAACAAACGACGAAAAATAAAAGGGAGAAAAAAAAACGGTAAGCAAGAATAGAAAAAAAAAAAAGAAGTAAAAAAGAAAAAGAAAGGAAAGGAAGAGAGT
>NW_021704087.1:34068-36246 GCF_003719485.1 Trypanosoma conorhini | reverse complement strand
AAAAAAAGAGTAAAAAAAAAAAAGGAAGAAGGGAAGTGCGTGTGCCAGCCCCGTTACGTTACTTCACAGTTGCCGGTTCGCCCCGTTTTTTTTGCGTGCGTGTGTGCGGCTTCCCGCTTTGCTCGTGTACGAATCTCTCGCGTCGCGGATCTCGCCGTGGACGCTGTCGCCTGCGGCGCCCTGGCCTTGAGGCTCCATGTGCGGTCTTCCCCCACTGTTTCCTCCCTCTTTCTGTTGTTCCTTTTCTTTCTCGTACTCTGTTTCTTCCCTTCCCCTCTTGTGATGCACTGCGGCAGAGTCTCTTTCGTCGTGGGGGCAATTGCAGGAGTTCGTTCCCCCATCTTTTTAAAAGGAAAAAAAAAGTATATTGTGTGTTGGTGTATTTTCCCGTTGGGGGGTGGGATGCAGCCTGCGACCGCGCCGTACATCCTGCGTGCGCTCTACAAGGACGAGCACCTCCTTGACGACCGCGTGACGCGCCCCCTCACCGACCTGGCGACGGCGCTCTTCGGGGCGCGCTTCACGAACCGCTACGACTCCTGCCTGAGGAACTTGGCAAAGGGGCTGTACGTTGCCTCGTCCCTCCTCTGTGGGCAGACGCTCGGGGAGGAGTTTTGCGACCTTCTCCCTGTCACCCGTGGCCGCCCCTCACGACTCATAGGCATCACCCGAAAGTTGCTTCTCGCGCTGCTGCTTGCGCTAGAGCCCGTGCTAGTTTTTAAGTTTGCCGTGAAAGCATTTCCCTCCGTTCCGCCGCACGATGTTATTTCCAACGTACAGAAGTTTACTTTGATGCTGCTCTTTTTATTTGAAGCGTACGGGACACTCTCCCACCGCTGTGTAGGCGTGCGTTACTTGAGCCTTGTGCCGTCGCGGAAGATGCGGAATGACCAGGCTGCCCCCCACACGTACTTTCTGATGGGCATCTTGGTGCTGATTGAGTTGGTGGTTCGGCTCTGGCGCTACATGGAGCAGCGAAGCCTGGCGCGGCTGCAGGACTCTCAGCATGACGCGGCGAAGAAGGAGGGGGAACGGGAGGTTGAGGACAGTGACGCGGAGGACAATCAAAACGCGGCGGCGGGCAGGTGCATGCTGTGCCTGAGCCATCGAAAGCAGCCTACGGCAACGTTGTGTGGCCACATATTTTGCTGGCGCTGCCTGTTGGATTGGATCAAGTCCAATTCCCACGGCGCCATCTGTCCGTTCTGCCGGCGACAAATCACGGTGCAATCCTCAGTGCCACTGTACCTGTATGTGGCAAAAGAGGCACCGACCGTGGGTGAAGTTCACGATACCCCTGCGTAGTAGCTAGCATCACTGCAAAAGCCTAGGCAGTAAGGAAAGAGGGTGGAATATGGAAGGGATTAGATTAACGCATTGTTGTGGGCGTTGTTGTTTGCTTTTGTTTTTCCCGCGTCAAAAGGCATGTGTGCCTCTGTATAGACGATTCAAGCAACGGTTTGCCTTTATGGGCGTGCACGTTATGCAATGCTGTGCAATCTGTGTTCTTATTTCTGCTGTTGGCTTCCTACTCCCACTGCCGCGTCCTTCGGTTTGTTTGAATTCCTTTAGTCCTTTGGTTTTCGTGGCGCGCAGGCGCCTCAAGGGCGAGAATGGCCGTAGCTCGTGCGGAGAGCATCATCAACGCCGACTTGGGGGCGGCCCAGGTGAACCTGGAGGGCCTTGGGCTGGAGTCGCTCGAGCCCCTCCTCCCACTGCTGTCGCGGATGCCGCGGCTGAAGGCCCTGCGACTGGCGAGGAACAAACTCACGGGGCTGCCAAGCGACCTCTCCGGCATCCGTCAGCTTGAGTACCTGGACGTGTCCGCCAACCCCGTCGCGGGGGTGGGCACCGTCATGCGCGGACTGTACGACCTCGTCATCTTGAGGCACCTGTACGTCGACTTGCCGCTTGAGAGCGAGGAGGACGAGGTTATCGTCGCCCTGCAGTCGCTGGAGAGCTTCAACGGCACCTCCCTGACGGAGGCCTTCGAGGACACAGCCAGCGCGGCGGAGGGCGAGAGGAGCGACGACGGGGATACCTCGCCGGCGCCCCGCATATACGACGCGGCCGACACGTCGGTGCCGGAAGAACCACTGCCGCATGCACACCAGCAGCAGCAGCAGCAGCAGCAGCAGCAGCAGACAACATACAACAACAGACAAGGACAAACAACAA
>NW_021704087.1:28061-34026 GCF_003719485.1 Trypanosoma conorhini | reverse complement strand
ACGTGTCCGCCAACCCCGTCGCGGGGGTGGGCACCGTCATGCGCGGACTGTACGACCTCGTCATCTTGAGGCACCTGTACGTCGACTTGCCGCTTGAGAGCGAGGAGGACGAGGTTATCGTCGCCCTGCAGTCGCTGGAGAGCTTCAACGGCACCTCCCTGACGGAGGCCTTCGAGGACACAGCCAGCGCGGCGGAGGGCGAGAGGAGCGACGACGGGGATACCTCGCCGGCGCCCCGCATATACGACGCGGCCGACACGTCGGTGCCGGAAGAACCACTGCCGCATGCACACCAGCAGCAGCAGCAGCAGCAGCAGCAGCAGCACAACATCAACAACAGCAAGGACAACAACAATGCCTCCCTACGCAGTTCCAGCCGTGGAAAATGGAGGACACCGAGAACATACAGAACCTGTACGCACTAGTCACGGATGCCACCGGAAACGTGTTTACCCAAAAGGAGTTCAATACGTACGTTGCGAACGTTGTTCAGCACCTCGGTGCGCTGACGGCAAGCGAGAGCGACGCCTGCGTCCGCGAGGGCGAGACACTCAAGGCGAAGCGGGTCCTCTACGAATATTGCCTTGACGAGTTATGCCGTGCTTTGGGCGGGAAGGATGTTGTGCTGGGACGGGCCCTCACCGCCGTCGTCAGGGCACAGGCAAGTCTTCTGGAGCGCTACGACAGTCTCTGGCGTCGTATCGCGGAGGAGATGCATGGACGGATTGCCGTCATGAAGAAAGACATGCAGGACGCCATTCACGAAATTGAGTCACTTATGGGTCAACTCGGCCAGGCGAACGACAGCAACAACAGCAACGGAGTTGCCGCTGACTCCAATGCGGTGGAACTGCAACGACTTCAGGAAGAGGTGGGGCAACTACGGACGGAGAACGAGCGTCTGCAAACAAAGCTGCGACTGGTGAAGGCGTCGGAAGTTAGCCCGGAGGCGGCTTCCGCTGGGGCGTTCCTGCGCACCTCGGGCTCCGCGGATCGCTCGCGGGCATCGCCGCCAAATTCACGGGCCCCGCAGCTTGGAAACAAGGTGCTCACGCTGAAGCAGCTCAAGCAGACAATTGAGGATATTTATGCATCAAAAAGCAA
Organism: Trypanosoma conorhini; assembly: GCF_003719485.1. Lineage (NCBI taxonomy): Eukaryota > Euglenozoa > Kinetoplastea > Trypanosomatida > Trypanosomatidae > Trypanosoma > Trypanosoma conorhini. The sequence goes on along the minus strand of NW_021704087.1, from coordinate 32,922 downwards.
GTATGACATCAAGTGCTCTGAGAGTCACCTCCCGCGGGAGACAATGGAGCAGCACATGTACACGTACCTGAACCAGCGCTACGGCCTGAAGCACCTCATCCTGGACTGGGCCACCGCCATCATTCAAGGGATTAAGAAGTACAATCTGGAGGATAACGACGTGGCCGTGTTTGGAAAAATTATTCGCAATGAAATTGACGAGGAGTTTCGTTTTGTACAGCGACAAGTGCGGGAGACTGTGCATGAGTTGCTTCGCGTCTACTTAAAGGGCAAGCGACCGTCTAAAAGTGATGCGGAGATTAACAAGCTGGTTCAGAAGAAAACCAGCGGCGCACTGTTGGAGGATGAGTGGGTCGACATTGTGAGGTACATGTACAACACCGAAGATGCGGTGTCCATCATCATGCGCGTGCGGGACCACCTGCGTCAGCTGTCGCAGCCACGGCGCCGCAGTTCGGTTCAGCGGGGCCACGAAATCGCATCCGTCCATGACGTGCAGTTGCCATACGCGGAACTCATTTGCATTCTCTTGGACTTTCAACTGGAGGGCCACGAGCGTTTTCTGGCCCGCTTTCATGCCATTTTCTGTCGCCACGATGCAGACCGTAACGGCATTATCAGTGCGCAGGAGTTCGCCGCTGTCTTAAGGGGAGTAGACGCCTCCAAAACCGACGAGGAAATCAACGCCCTGCTGGAGCTTATCGATCCCTTTGGGAATCAACTCATTACGTACTCGGAGTGCGTGACATTTCTTAGTGCTGAGATCGTCAGGATGATGAAGCCAGCTGCGTGAATCCTCCCCCTGACCCCAGTAATATATACGCGCACAATCACACACTCTTCCTCTCCCCCTGCCTTTCTCCATTTCTGTCTTTAGTGGACAGCTTTATCGACCACACCGGAAAAGGGAAGGGGCAGAGAGCTTCTCTGTTGGGGTAAGGCACGCAAGTACTCTTCTCCTCTTCCTCATTTTCCGTCATTAGGGAGTGCCGGGCGACGTTTGTATTCATTTGTTTCTGCTGTTTTGCGTTTTGCTCCCCCCTTTCCCCACTTAAAATGAGCTGCTTGCGCTGATGTCTCCCGGACCCCCCCCTTTTTTTTCTTTTCTTTCTGTGCGTGCGTGTGTGCCTGCGTGCTTGCTGCTCGGGGGCGTTGGTTGCTTCCACGTGCCTGTGTCACCTCCACCTGAGTGCCAGCCCCTCTTTTAGGGAAGAGCGATGGAGGAGGCGTCCACGTTGCCTGTAAGCGTCGGGGCCGCGACGCACGTGACGACGCCGTTTCCCGTTGGCTTTATGCCCATCACCCCAGATGAGCTGTCGTCTCTTCTCGCTTCAGCGCGAGGCAGCAACGTGAACACACAGCCGCCCCCTAGTGCCTCAAAGGACATCAAGAGGGCCATGGAAAAGGTTCAGCCATTCCACCCAGTGCACTTGAGGGGCTTTCTCCAGGGCTATTTGTCCGGCCGCGCGCATGTCGCAGAGGAGGCTCTTTCCAACATTCGCCAACTGTCCGTGAGCGCCAACTGCGACTGGCTGTACCAGTGTCAGTTACACGCTCTGCGGCTGCTGCTATCCGAATTGGAGTCGCGTGGCGGCGGTGTAGTGCCCAAGATGAGGCCCGGGGATTTGCCGCTACTCTCCCAACTGCGCCGAGGCCTTGCGGAGTACCAAGGCAAGGCGCCGTGCATCACCGTCAGCAACTGTCACTTTCTCTTTGTGGGCGACGCCAATGCGGAGAGCCAAGGTAAAGGCAAACGTGAGTTTTACGCAAAGGTTTCAGTGCAAAATGAAGGTGGCTCTAGCTGTGACGTTAGGGTGAGTGAGGTGCACACGTTTATTGATGGTCAGGCGGTTCCTGGCGACTACCTCGGCTGCGCACGTCTGGAGGAGCGCACACTTCGCCGTGGCGAGGCCACCACGTTTCACCTGGCCTTGAAGCCAATTCCACGTCGTTGTCTGTCGGTGTTTGAGGCGGTCGTTGTGCTTAGTGTTGACACGTATGTGAAGGTGTTTGTGACGTTTACCGTCGTGTCACAAAAGCAGAAACCATTTGGTACAGGCTTTCCCCAGTGCCTCGCCATCACAGTACAAGATTCACCTGTCGGCGTTTACACCTGCCCCCTCATTTTGCAGTTACTAAAGCATCAGTTTATTCGTCAACAGGGACTTGCAAGCAAAACCGTAGCTCGCCTGTTGGTTGGGAAGTCTGGGAATTTCGCCGCTCAAAACCGTGAAGTCATGCGGGAGGCGACACGTGTGAAGGAAATATTGGAGGAGGATCTAGACTTTGCCGAGGTGCTGGCAACTTATCGGTCCTCGTTACCGCAACATAGCTGGGGAAGCGGAGAGCTGCCGTACTCTTCCGCACAGCCTGCGGGATATCTTCCCGGTGGTGTGTTGCCGACGGCCGTTGCCGCCGTTAGCAGCATGTCATGCTTCCCAAACGCTGCGACGCGGCTTCCCGCAGCTCTCACGAGCGCCCAACCCGATGTTTTGATGGGCCTGATATTGATATGGTTAGCTGAATTAGAAGTGACCATGTTTGAAGCCTCATTGTTCGCCCATGAGCCGATGACTTACTTGGGAATGGTTCCTCCGCATTTGCGTGGCGTGATCTTTTGGATTGTCGATCTCTGCGGGGGCCTGCTTCTTCACCAGAGCGTGAACGGGGTGTCGGTGCGGCACCTGGCACTGACCTTTGCTGCGGTGTTGATGCGCAAAAAACGCTTGACGGAGGAGGGCAAAAGTGACAGCGTATTCACGGAGACGGCTCTTGGACAGGGCGTGGGAAACCCTCGGGCTGACGCCATACTTGCAGACGTCGCGCTTCATCAGGCCGCCGTCAACGCATTTGTGCACTGGATTGCCGTCTACAGTGCCTCTTACAGGAAGTACTCTTCGCAGTGACGTGCTGACGCCGAGGAGGTTTTTATTTTATTTCTGTTCTTTTGTTTCGGCTTGCCTTTTCACATCCTTCCGCTTTCTTTATAACATATGCATATATCTCTGGGCGGCACTGCCTGAGTCACCTGTCTTCCTCTTCTTCTTTATTCTTGTCGCTGTTGCTCGTGGGGCGTGGCTCCGAGGTTTCTGCAGGATTGCCGACGGCCCTCGGCCCCCAAGTCTCGGATGGAGCCGCAGAAGGAGGAGCAGGCGGTGCGGGCCCATCCACTAGCCCGCTGGATTGCGGGGCTTTTTGCTCCCATGTCACTTCGGGACCAGAGAATGGTGGCAAAACAGGTGACAAGAATTTTTTCTGCCTGTTTCTTCCTCTTTCTGATTGCCGGATATTTGCGGGGGCAAGTCGGCCTGCTTTTCTACGGCGTGGGCGTGGGGTGCGTCGCGTCGCTCGTTTTGTTTGTCCCCAACTGGTACCAGCACGAGGACGCGGACCAGCGGTGGTGCGATGCGGCGGAGGTTAAAGAATACTACAGAGCCCGTCAGCAGCTGCTGGACGAACTTGCGGAGGCTGAAGCGGAAGAGGAACTGCAGGCGCACACGGGGGAGGAGAAGAAGAAGGACGGCGACGACGCGGAAATGAGGGGAGCTGAAAAGGGCGTTGCGGGGCAAGCTGGGCAACACAAGTAGTGGGCCGCACTTGTCTGAACAGGTGTTTACTGTGCGGCACATTTTTGTTTCCCTTAGCTTGGTGCTGTTTTTTTTCTCTCCCCCCCCCTCGTGCTGTGGCTGATGCCTTCTTCTTCACCGTGCCTGCTGCGCCTGCGTCTCCTTGCCGCTGTCTTCATCTTCTCGGCTTGCCGTCTCCACTCTTGCGCCGCAACACACAGCCTGGGCTCTCGCCTCACCGATGAGACGATGGACGGGAGACTCGGATAGTGACTGGGACCCAGTGGGCGAGGAAAACCCGCTCATGCCCTCGGGCGACGTCTGCGGGAGCTGCTGTACGGGTTTTGGAGCCACTGCGCTGGGAGTGGCACCAGCGCCAACGACACAGCCGCCGCTGCAGGCGACCACCAACGCCGCAGTGCTGCCGTTAGAGGGTTGCCGTGGTGCTGCCTTCCTGCCGCGAGAGGAGGGCGGCACCAATACGGCCTTCAACTCCCCCTCTGAGGGTAAGCCAGAAAAAGTGTGTATTGCGATGGACTATGGTGATGAGTACTGTGGAGAGGTAAAGATGGACCGGGGAGCAATGGTTCCGCACGGCCACGGCACACTTCAGTCGTCGTCAGGCAAACACCGCTACGTTGGGGGATTTGCCAACCGTCGACGAGACGGGGACGGAACGTTGACGACGGAGCGCTATGTGCTGCGGTCCAAGTGGACGATGAACCGTCCAGAGTTGACAAGCCCTGCCCGTATTGACTACCCAGACGGCAGCAAGTACGGTGGCTTCTTGGCGTTGCGGCAGGATAACGCGGCGGCGCCACACCCCTCTCGGGCTTCAACGACACGCCTGTCAAACTTCTCGACTTGGGTGCAGACGAACACACCGGTGCGAGAGGGATGGGGCGAATTTGTTGGAGCCAACGGCGACCGTTACTTTGGCCAGTGGGATAACGATCTGCCGTCTGGGTTCGGTTGCCTGGTGACGGCCGGCGGTGATCGCTATGTGGGTTTGTTTGACGAAGGGAAGTTTCACGGCACAGGGGCTCTTTTCTCTCTCTCCTACGGGAGGCAAAATGCCTGCAGCTCCCTCTTGGACGGGGCGAATTTTGTAATCTCGCGTGCGGCGCAGTCGAGGCAGGCCACCGACGTGGGAGCGGAAGCTGACAGGGACGACGATGACGACGATGCCACGTTAGGCGCATCAATGAAGGGCCTTGAGAAGGAACGGTGGGGGGGCGTCATTTTTGATGGTGGGTGGGAGCAGGGCCGCTTTGTGGGTGAGGGGTACGTGACAC
>NW_021704087.1:9471-28036 GCF_003719485.1 Trypanosoma conorhini | reverse complement strand
CCACACCCCCTCTCGGGCTTCAACGACACGCCTGTCAAACTTCTCGACTTGGGTGCAGACGAACACACCGGTGCGAGAGGGATGGGGCGAATTTGTTGGAGCCAACGGCGACCGTTACTTTGGCCAGTGGGACAACGATCTGCCGTCTGGGTTCGGTTGCCTGGTGACGGCCGGCGGTGATCGCTATGTGGGTTTGTTTGACGAAGGGAAGTTTCACGGCACAGGGGCTCTTTTCTCTCTCTCCTACGGGAGGCAAAATGCCTGCAGCTCCCTCTTGGACGGGGCGAATTTTGTAATCTCGCGTGCGGCGCAGTCGAGGCAGGCCACCGACGTGGGAGCGGAAGCTGACAGGGACGACGATGACGACGATGCCACGTTAGGCGCATCAATGAAGGGCCTTGAGAAGGAACGGTGGGGGGGCGTCATTTTTGATGGTGGGTGGGAGCAGGGCCGCTTTGTGGGTGAGGGGTACGTGACACTTCCGTGCGGATCAAGGATCCTTGCTGAGTGGAGGAGCTCGACGCTTCCGACCAACGGTCGTGTGTTTCTCGGCTCCTTCTACAGCCGCACTCAGGCTGGCATGAATGCGCGTGGCTGGTTTCAGTGCTTTCATTGGGAACCGCTGCTCTGTGGCACCTGTGAGGAGTTGCGGGTGGAGGAGTACGATGCCTGCGCCGCGTATCGCGAGCGACTCCGTGGTGCAACGACGCAGGAGGAGGTGCAGGCAGTACTGGGCGATTTTTGCGGCAACCAGGGCGGCGTGCGAAACGCATTGAGGCTGTTCCGCCGTTGTTTTTACTTTCTTCATGGGACCTGCGGGAAAAGCAGTGAGGTTGGCGGCGGTTTGGGTCTGAACAGGCTCGGCTGGTGTTATCTACGCAGCACGTACGCGGGTTGCATTCACCGACGAAATGGGCGCCCCATAGTAGTGGGCGATGTGGACTTGGCGATGACCGACATCATTTCCTTCGTGCGCTCCGTCGAACGCTGGGCGGTGGCGATGCTCGGCGACGCCGCTGTGGCTGACGGCAGTTCTGCGATGTTCGTCACGCGCAGAGTCTTGGATTACGTCCTTCGGGACACCCACGACGTCTTGCTGAACCTCTACCTCCAGGCCTTCACGGAGGAGGATGCTTCGCTCGCGCTTGCGCTCGAGCGGCTGCGGGGGCGCACCACACTCGACGACATGGGCGTCGTTTTCGCCCGCCAGCAGAGCGAGGAGCAACTGTTTGACCCCTACGCGGACGCGATTCACTGCATTGAGCAGCTCGGGCAGAGCACGCGCACGTTCACCGGCAAGCTGCGAGTTCTGGCGCAGTGGTCGAGGGAGATTGACCTCGCCGCACGGCTGGCACAAGTGAGCCTTGACGACAAGTCGTTTTCGCTTCTCCCGCGAGGCCACATGCATCTCGCATTAGGCTCCGCAGATGATCTTATTCCCATTTACCAGTACGTTTTGCTCAAGGCGCGGCTGCGTCACTTGTACGTCCACACCAAGCTGCTGGTTGACTTGAGCAGCGAGGACATGTTTATGGAGTTCACGTCCCCGGAGAACTTCTTTGTCACGACTCTGCACGCGTGCACCACAATGTTGGCGAGGCTGCACCCCCTGCTGCGTGACAAGGGGCAAGTCTTGGTGCCCCCTTCTTTCTTCGAGTACCAGCTCCGCTCAGCGGTCCGCTCAGTGAAGCGCATGGCTACTGCCTTCCTCGACGTCTTCTCGTCGCACACGGGGGAGGTGTGTGCCGCGCAGGACGCGGGTGAGCTGCGTGACATTGCCGTGGGGTACCTCAAGGCGTGGCTTCCCGAGGCGCTGGATGCTCTCTCGACTCGGGTGGCCACGCACGCGGGGCGGGGCGGCCACATGGTTCCAGTTTCGGGTCTGCTGCAGAGTGCGACGGCAGGGACGCTGTCTCACCTGCACGACGGTCAGTGTCCACGCAGCGTGGCACTTTTTTGCTGGTTCGTCGCCGCTCACGTTGTGTCCGTACTCAAACTGGGGTTCTGCATCGTCACGGCGAACCAAAACAGTGACCCTGCCGGTGTGTTGTTGGTGGAGGCAGACGCCGCGAGGTTTCTGGAGCGCTACTACCACCTTTACAAGCAAAGGGGGAAGAAGAGTAGCCAGACGGATGACGACGACGCTGCTGTGCTGCTTCTGCGGGAGCCCATACTACCCTCTTTTTTTCACTTTGCCGCCTCTGTCTTGTTGGATGCGTTGTGATGTCTCTGGACGCACACACATGTCTTTCTCTGTATATATGTATTGTATATGTGTGTGCGTGTGCGTGTGTGGGGGGTGTGTGCATCTCCATCTATCGGTCTCCTTCTGAGCTGCAGCAGCGGAAGCCGCAAGGATTAGGAGGAGGAAGTGCAGGGACAGGCGGACCGTCCCAACGGTAGCGCGCGATGCCAACAGAGGAAGCGTCCGTGTAGTAGGAGTCGTTTGCTGCGTATCTACTTTTGGTTGCTCAGGGAAATTTTTTTGCTTCCGTGTTATCTCCTCCCTTTTCTATTTCTATTCCTGTACTGTAAGCTGAGGAGGGGAGAATAACATCTGCACATACACACTCACACACAACTGCTCTTGTGTACGCACCACACAAATATACCAACTGCCATTTTTATCTATCCATATATAACCACACACACACACACACACACACGTTAGAGCATAGCATTTCCCTTGTATATAACCGTAATCTCCGCGGGAGAGGGGAGGGGTAAGAATGTTTCTGAAGTTCTTTAAAAAGGACAAGAAGGACAAAAAGGAGAAGGAGAAGGAGAAGGAGAAGGAGAAGGAGGAGAGACGTTTGCGCGAGAAGGGCACCCGCAACAGCCACGATAATACGGCGACACCACCGCAAGATAAAGTTACAAAGGACGACTTTGAGAGCTTGGATGTCCTCGGAAAAGGTTCGTTTGCCTACGTAGTTCTTGTGCGTCGCGTAGGCACGAATGACTACTATGCCATGAAAGTAGTCAATAAACAGGGGCTGCTCGATCACAACCGCTGCCGCGATGTGTTTATTGAGCGCAATGTCTTGTCACGCCTCAATCACCCATACCTGCTAAAACTGTACTGGACGTTTCAGTCGGAGCATAAGTTGTTCTTCGTCATGGAATATATGCCTGGGGGCGACCTAGACAAGTATATGAACAGCCTCCCCTCAAAACAGCTGGACCTTTTTACGGCGAAGCTTTACGGGGCGGAAATTCTTTTTGCGTTATTATGCCTGCATGAACACAGCGTCATCTATCGCGATTTGAAGCCGGAGAACATCCTTTTATCAGGGGAGGGGCACTGCGTGTTGGCAGACTTTGGCCTTTCGAAGGATTTCTACAACCCAAAGGAGGGTGGGGATACGTCCGCCAAAGACATGCGGGCGAATTCGTTTGTTGGTTCGCCTTTTTATGTTGCGCCGGATGTGCTGAAGCAGAGCGAGTACACCAACGCCGTAGATTTTTGGTCGTTTGGAATCCTGCTGTACCGTATGATTTGCGGCCGAACACCATTTAACGGAAAGAGCATGCGAGAGGTGTTTGACAACATTCTTTACTCCGATCTGCGTTTTCCCAGCAGCGTCGAGGTCCCGGCGGAGGCGAAGGACTTAATCAGCCGGCTGCTTGTGAAGGACGCCAACCGCCGCATCAAGGCCCCCGAGATCAAGGCGCACCCCTTCTGGACGGGCCTCAACCTCGACGAGGTGATGGAGCGCAAGGTGAAGCCGCCAAAGTGGACACCGATGCCCTCGATAGCGCAGGAGATGGCGGAGCGGGCGAGCGCGGGCGGCGCAGCCGCCTCGGCGAAGACTCCCGGCCACGTTGTTAATACGCCCGCGCAGTCGTCACAGCTGAACGCGCGGCAGCAGCAGCTTTTTACGGGGTTTTCGTGCACAGCGGACAATCACTTGAAGAATATTTAGGATTTTCGTTTTCTGCTTTCTTTCCATTCCGCACCGCTGGAGAGAGTGTGCGGTACGGCACCCGACGGCGGCGAAGGCGCACGGGGGAGAGAGAGAGAAGATTGAGGCGGAGGATGGACGAAGAAAAGAAGCAAAAATAAATTAAGGAGGCGGAAGCGTTTCTTCGTTTGTTCTCTATATGTTTTTCTGAGAAGCGGAAGATATTTTTCCTTTCCGATGTGTTTTCCCCAGCTGGTTTCTTTTCCCCCTTTACCTCTTTTTCCGTCCCTCCTTTTTCATTGTTGTTAGCTTCCGAGGCGCCATTAGGTGGCACCGCGTGGGCGAGAGGAGGGAGGATGGGGGAGTGGGGGCGTAATAAAAGTCGCATGTGGTGGACCTATGTATGCGTGTGTGCGTCGCGAAATTTTTTTTTTGTTACACGTTTTGTTTGTGTGGTTACGTTTCCTTTCACCCGCCAATTTTCTTCTGTACAGATTGTGGGAGTTGCACGCCGCACCGAAACGTGTTGTGCCGCGCCTCATGTGGCTCTGATTTTTTTTTTCCGGCGGGTCTTCAAAAAGGGTGGGCCCATTCATACTTCTTCGTCGTCCTCCTCCTCTGCTCCCTTTGTTTTCCCTCCGTTTTTTTCCTGTGTGTTTCTTTTGTTACCCGCTTTTTTTTTTCTCTGCCTTCTTCTCAACCCCACAGCGGTTCCCCCCGCAAAGGCCAACAAATACCCCCATGACGTCTGTTACTACCACAATGAGGGTTGGCGGACACGCATTCTGGCGTCTGCAGAGAACTTTCGCCGTGCTGTGGCTGTACATTTTTTTTCCTTGAGTATTAATTTGATTGCGCCTGTGTGAGTGAGTGAGTTTTTTTTTTTTGCTGTTTTCGTCTCCCGCTCTGCTTGCGTGTGTGTGGTAACCACCTTCCTTTCCTGGCATGCAGCCTGTACCGCGACGCCGGTAGCGAGAGCCTTTTTTTTGTTTCTCTTCTTCAAGCCCTCCTGCAGCCAGAAGGACGCGGGGGAAAGAGTTACTTCAAGCCCCAACGCCCACCGCTAGGCGCACCCCGGGGTGCTGCTGCTGTTTGCTTCTATGCCTTGGCGGGCAAAAAAGCCGCTGCGTGGGGAGAGGAGACGGGGGAGGGGCACTTCCGCCGGGGCCGCAGAGACGCCCTCGCCGCCCATTGGCGGGAGCAGATTACCTTCGCACGTGACCGAGGTGGCGTGGGGAAAAACCCGGCGCCACGGTGGCCCTGCCAGCGTCGTCGACCCTCTCCTTTCTCTCTTGCTGAGACTTCAACGATTGCAGCTCTCTGTCGTTCACGCGTTGGAGTCGTTGGGTGTGCGGAGTGATCGGTTGGAGCCTTACGGTTACGCATGCGCTGATGGCGAGGCTGCCGCGGTGTCGGGGAATACTGTGAGGGGGGACGATTTGTTGCCGGACACCCTAAACCCACTGGAGCGCTATATGCTTGCACACAAGCACAGAAGTGCCGGTGACGTAAAGACCTGGGGTGGGCTTTGCGGCCTCACGCGAGAGACTCAGGAGGCGTGCCTTGACGCCATTCTTCGCTGGGTTGATGACGGGTCACCCTGCGAGGACGCCCTGGATGTGGCCTCCTCGCGCAGCGCTTTGGTCGCCTCTCTTGCTGCGCCAGCGGGTGCTCCGTCTGCTGCAACTGCCGGCCCTGCCGCGAATAACAGTAGCGTGGCTGCACCACCACCTAATAGAAAACGGAGACGTTCTTCAGAGAACCCTGACGGCAGCGAAATTGGGTTTCGCCGTCATTGGCGGCACTACGCTGCCCAGCTTAGAGCGGCGTGCAGGGCGGAGCTTGCAGTGGTCAAAAAGGCGTGTGCCACTGATATTGGCAAGGGACTCTCTTCCTGTGCAAAGGTGGGAGAACTCGAAACGGGCCAAGTGGCAGGTCTCACAACTCCTGCTGCAGCCTGCCTTGAACGGAACTACAAGGAGCTGACCATGGCCAAAGACGCCTTGGCGGAGCGTCAACGGGGCATCACGGAGCTGCTCTCCTCAATAGAGAGTGCCATGGATGACTATGCTGAGCAGACACGGAAAGTTGCCGAGTACGAGGAGTCTGTTTGGTCCAACATAAGGCTTGCCAACTGCGAGAGCATGGCTCTGCTGGAGTTGAGCCGTCGCATAAGGTCTCTTGCGGGCTCATCGTAGCTTCTGTGTGTGTGTTTGTGAGTTGCGATACCATCGTCTCCCATTGCCTTCTGCGCGGAAGGCATTCCGTGCCTCTGGCCCCTTCACTCTCTGCTTCCACGAGCATTGACGCTTATATATATATATTATAGATCTCTGTGTGTGATTCGTTCGCTTTACTATTCGTGTTATTCTTCTTGCTGTTTGGATAGGTGTCGCCGTCGTTGATTGCTTTTCTCTTCCCACCTTGGTGCGCACGGGCCGCGGCGTAGGAATGGTCCAGACGAACAGGAAGAAGGAGGAGGCGCGTGCCGAGAGGCTGCGAAGGCTCCCACAGACCGACCGACTCAAAAAGAGTGCTCTGATAAAGAAGCAAACAGGACGTGTTCTCAATGCGGCGGAGAAGCACGCGATGAAGATGACCTCCGAGTACGGGGAGATCATTCGGCTGTGGGAACTGCTGCGGGTCGCGTCTGACCCCGCAGCGAAGGAGACGACGACGACGACGACGACGACGAAGAGCGTAGGGGAGCGTAAGGCGGAGCGGTACGAACACAAGTACCAGACGGTGGATCTCCTGCTGAAACTTATTGAACCAAAGTTTGCCACGCACGCGAAAACGCCCCGGGTGAGCCGTGTCATCCAGTCTATGATTAAATACGCCTCCGTGACGCAGTTGGAGCGTCTCCTCGCGCTCGTTTCACAGTCTTTTGTGGCTCATGCCACAGACGCCTACGGCCATTTTGTGGTGACCGCATTGATCCGTCACGCCCCACATAGCCTCCTCGACAAGTTGCTTTTACTCATCGTTCCTGCCGTCCCTTCGCTGGTGTCGCATCGGTTTGGCATTGAGGTTCTCCACGCAGCATACAGCAGCCGTCTCTGCACCTCCACCAATCGCCATATTCTCATCCTGGCGGTCCTGAAAGACAACGTTGCCGTGATGAAGCGGTGGAAGGGGTATCCTGTTTTGGAGGAGGTGCTGCAGCAAGAGGTGGCGCAGCGGAAGCGTCTGCTCTCTAGGCTTTTTGAGCTCTGCGACAAGCTTGTCTCGCAGAAGGGTGCTGTCGACTACCCATTTGCGCAGCGCCTGGTTGCAGCCTACCTCAAGCATGGGCGGAAGGATGAGGTGGCTGAGTTGTGCGATACGCTTCGGCCGCATTTGGCAACGTTGTGCGCCACACGCGAGGGGCCCCCGATTGTGTCGACCGCCTTCTCCCTCGTCGAGCCCAAAAAACGCAAAGAGGTGCTGCGTGCCCTCTCCGAGGACCTCGGCAGCCTTGCGGTTGACAAGTACGGTGCGCCCGTTGTCGCACGCCTCTTTGACCTCGTCTACGACGTTCAACTGCTGCGCAAGTACGTCGTCAATGACTTGGAGGCGCACCTCACGCAAGTTGTTAACAGCCCTTTTGGACATCAGATCCTGTTGCATCTTCTCACGCCGCATGTGGAGCGGAAAAATAAGTTCCTGCTTCCGAACTGGTTCCAACACAACTTGTTTTCGATAGAGAACGAGGAGTGGAATCGTCACACGTGGCTTACGCATGAGTACAGGGAGGAGACAGTAGAGATATGCTCCAAGCATGCTATGGCAACTCACCTGTTGGTGTTGCCTTCCATCGTGAGAAAATTTATCGTCATCGCCTCCGACCCAGCGGGAGGAGGCTCGGCGCTGAACCGGCACTACGCTGGCCTCATTGCACGAGAGGTGTTGGTTGTCAATGGGACGCTGGATGCCTACAAGGCGGCACTCCAGCTCTCAAAGGAGGATATACAACTGCTCACACGGTTGGCGCCTGCAATGGAGCAGAAGAAGCGGTTGCGTGACGACGACGACGGCGGCGGCTGTGCGACCACTGAGACCCCACCGGGGTGCAAGAAAAAGGCACAGGAAGCTGAGAAGCTTACTGCTTCTGCCAAGGAGCGCGTGGGCTCTCGGGCGGCGAAGGAAGATCGCAGAGGCGCGTTGGTCCGCGAGAAGAAGGCGGCGTCCGCGAAAAAAAGCACCAAGTTGGGAAGAGGCAGCACGAAGGCGGCACGCACAAAGTAGCGGTGTGGAAACTTTTTTGTGCGGTGCAATTCCACGGGAAGCATTGGTGTGCCAAGCATGCGCCGACACCGCTCAGGACGCATCAGCGGAAAGAACAACAACAACACAAAAAGGGAGAATTCCGCAGAAACTGGGGGGGGGGGAAGAAAGTAATAAAAAAAAATGAAAAAAAGGTGGGCCCATGCGAACGGAAGAAGACATGGGCCGGGGGCTGCCGAGGAAGAGCGGAGGTGGATTAAATAGCCGAGTAATTCCGTCAACTTATTTGTGACTTTTGTGCTTTACCTTCGCTGGCATTTTATGCATTTTGCTGCTGCAGGAGGATCGAATGTCTGGTTTGATGCCCTGTTTTATTTCTGCTCTCCTTTTCACGTTTTTTTAAAAAAATTTTCTATGGGAGGCAGGAGAGCGAAGAAGCGGGAAGCCTCCTTCTTCACAGTGGTCCGGAAAGTGTCGTTGACGGGGCGATGGAACTAGCCTGGCTGCAGTGAATGCTGCCGGTCGGCTGGCAATGGCGATTGCTTCCAGGAGTGGAGTTGATGCAGCACGGGAAAGGGGGAAAAAGGAGATGAATTCCTTCCAGGCAGCTGTTGGGGAGGGCAGTGAGGAGTTGGCGCAGAGTTGCTGGGTGGCCAGGGTTTTACCCTTTGCGCATGGATGCCGCGGTGTCTCACCACGTTCACCACACGAACGTTGGTTTGTGGGCAGGTGTGAAACGGGTCGGGGGAGGCACTCAAACCACACTCACAATTCCCCGTGGATGGGGTGTGCGTGTGGGAGAGAAATGTGGGCCTCACTTCCGCGTTTTTTTTTTTGCTTTTCCCCCTCTCGCCCTCTTCCTCTTTGTTTGTTTGTGCCTTTCTTGCCGGCTGCGCTCGCCTCCTTGCCTGGCTTCGCGGAGCGGTGAGTTTTGGGCCTTGCCTCGCGGTCACCCGTGCGCCGATGAAGAGAAAGAGAGGGGGATGATGGCTTCTGCGGTTTCTTTCTTGTTGCAACGCGCCGTTCTTTGCTAGTAACTTTATTACAGTAGCAAAATGCCTCGTTCTTCCGCTGGTTCCCGCGGCCGGGTTGATTCTGCCGCAGCAGGCGACGCCCTCAATTTGCCCCCACCGGACCTGGCGGCTGTGCAGGAGCTCATTGAAAAGGCCAAGTCAAGGGCGCGGGCAACCACTACACAGGGGAAGGCCAACAAGGGAGGGAGGGAACCTGCTGGGCAGGCTCAGGACGCGCCAAGGTCTAACACTGACGCACTGAACGATAAGTGTGGCCTCACCTCTGCACGTTTGGTGGACTTTGCGTGGGCTTTTGCTGTAACCTTCGTTACGGTGTACTTGACTGTGGCGGGGTACCTGCTGTACCGCCGGACTGTAGGGAGTTCTCAGGACTTCCCATAGAATTTGTGCTGGGGCTCTCTAGACTTTTGGTTCCCAACACGGAGGATGTGCGCGGTGGCCTCTGCCGCCTAAATGTTGATCAGTTTCGTTGTCTGTGTGTTTGCTTCGCTTGTTTATTCCTTTTTATTTGGGCCAGCGTCCTGTGGGCCTTTCTTGATGCTCGCTTTGAAGGACTCTTCTTTCCCCTCCGCTTTTTTTTTCTGCTTGGATTCCGTGTCCTTTTTTGTGTGCCTTGCTTGGCACATCAGAATACACAGCAAACATTGAGATACTTCAAAAGATGGTGCAACAGACTGCAAAGTCGGACAGCCAAGGTATCTGGGCCAAATGCTTTGGTAACGCGGAGGTGTTGTATTCCCGATCGACGACGGATCGATTGACGGACTTCGCCGGAACTTTTCTCGTGGCGTGCCTCGCAATTTATTTCACGGTGGCGGGGTACCTCCTGTACCGTGAGGCTGCCTTGTCGCCAGCCTAGGGAAGGGCTCTCAGAGATGCTGTGCGTGTGAGGGGTTGACGGTCCATGTTGTGTTGGTAGCAGGGGTTTGAAGGGAGATAGATTACAGTTTGTTTATGCGTGTGTGTGTGTGTGTGTCTGTGTGTTTGTGTTTGTGCCTTGTTTCGGCGATGGCCACGGTGCAGAACGCGTTTGTGTTTCCCCGTTTTTTTTACTCTTCGGTTTCGGTGTGTGCCCACTGATCCACACAAGGCATTGCCTATTCAGGTGCGCAGGTGGAGCTACCGCATCTCTGTATTGCCCCCCTGCGTTTGACAACACGCGATTCCTCATGTGCGACCTCTTTTGTGGGGGGTTCTGATCGGAACAACGCACCCCGCCTTGCTCGCCTTTACAGGTAGAGGAAAAAGCGCATTCCTCCTATGCTGTCTCTCTCTCTCTCTTTCTCTTTATCTTTTTTGTTGTTGTTACCAGACATACATGGTCTCTGTGGAGTTGGCTGGCCATCAATGCTTTGTGGCTTTCAGGGCACCACCGCAGAGGGAGATACCTGCTTTTGTTTTGTTTACTGCGTGCGTGCGTGTTGCATCTGTCTCATTTGGGCGAGGCACCCGCACCACACGGCTCTGGATAAATTCACGCGGTCATGGTCAACGCCGATACACAGCCCGATACTAATTCTTCTGACACGGAATTTGCCCCGTTTGGAGGAGTCCTCGGCGTGGCGGACAGTGGCGTTCCGGCCCGCTCAAACGGTGCAAGAAACTTCTTCAGCGAGAGTATATGTGTCGCCCCCGTTCTTAAGCGCATTGGGGTTGCGACCTCCACGGCGGCCATTGGGACCTATGCTGCGCTGGGACACAAGTGGCTCTCCTTGGAGTTTGCGCGTTGCTACTTGGCGCCATGGCCAAGGGCGTGCGGCTTGCGTTCGTACCCACAGCGGAGGACCTGTGGGAGGGCAGTGAGGTTGTCACCAGCATGCCAAGTGGGGCTCCGGTGCCTGTGGAACGCGAAACGTACGGAGAGGCCACACAACTTCCATCTGTTGGGGATTTGCTGATATGGAGTCGCACTGAGGAACTGCCGTACGGGCCTCTTGCTGCTGTGACTCGTGTCTCCGAGAAATGGGTTTGTGTTGCGGAGCAAAATTACGAGTTTAGGTGCTGGCAGCGTGGGAAAAACTACAGCCGCCGATTTGCTTGTGGGAGAAGCGAGGCCGGGGTGACCGAGTGCTTTGGTGAATCCCACCTGCTGGGCTGGATAACTGTACAGGCACCTCCGTACGACTTTTCTTTTGGCGATCTGCCAGACAAATAAAGGCATCTCCTTAGCCGTGATCATGTCGCGCGACAGCCTGTGGAGAGGAAAGGTTTGTTGCCGTGGTTAGATCCCTCTGAACGCTCTGATTATTTTTTCCAAAGCGCTTACTCACCACTGGTGGCTGCATGGGCGAGGATGCTGTGGCCAGAGAGATCGACGTCCCTGAAGGATTTTATCTGACGGATTACGATATGTGGTGCCGTTTTCGGTATGCCACCAATACCTTGCATGAGATCGCCATGAAGGCCACACGTCGTATTTAAAACGATCCCGATTCAGCTGCCCTCTTGGTTCTGTACTTTGGAGTTCCAAAGGAATTGCATCCGCAGCCTCGCCGGTCCTTTGAGGCGATTCCGCCCATGTGTGGTCAGTTTGATTTTGGCTATGACGGCAAGGAGATGCTCATGCTTGAATACAACCGTGGCTCCTCCTCAGCCATGCTGGAGTGCGGTGGCACTCAAGAAAAGATGGCGCGCCGCTATGGCGTGGAGCTGGGCACCTCCACCGGTTCTTTCCTGTACGCCAAGATTGTCAAATACTTTAAGTGTTTACTCCAAAATCGGCTTTTGTGCCCTTCCCACAAGCTCATTCACTTTGTGATTGATGGTAATGGCGAGGAGTGGTATACGGCGCTCTACGCAACGAATGCTGCTGAGGCTGCGGGGTTTAGGGCGAAGTTGTGCTTCAAGCTGGCGGATTCCTCCTTCGGGTGTGCCACCGGCGGGGCGAAGCTGGCTTCGTCAGCAACAGAGCAGCGGCCCATTGTCGAGCTCGAGGAGGAGTGGTTTCTGCTGGTTTGGAAAACCTGGGCGTGGGATACGGTGCTGCTTCAATACACCGCGCGGCTTGCCCAGCCGGGGTCTCAGCGCATCCGCTGAGCCGACGTTGTCTGATATCCTCTTCAATGATCACATACGCGCTCTTGAGCCTCTTTGGAAGGCTCTGACGGGCAGCAAAGCCATTTTTTCCCTTCATGTATGGCGCCGCCCCCAACCACCCCAACATTGTGCCTGCCAGTTTTCATACCACGAATGAAATTGTTTCGGCTCCGTACCTAACCAGACCCGTCAGTGCCCGTGCTGGACAGAATATAGTCATGCACAACACGGAGGAGGATGGGAATGCTATTGCCGCGGCGCCTCACACCGCGGCGGCACCAGTTCTTGGGAAGTCCATTTCTGCGGTGTTATTCGACAACGCACCGGCTGACACACTTGGCGCGTCCTTTGACAATGCAAATGAATCCTCGCCGGGGAGTTTTTTTTTTGTTTGACTCGGCTGTCGTTCACCAAAGCCGTGTTTTTCCCGGGCGGTACGTGAAGAAATAACTTCCTATTTTTTTGCGGCTGGAATGTGGGAGGAGAGGCGGGCGGCATTGTGGCCCGCGAGGATACTTCCAGGATTACAAAGCTTGTGAGCCTTGCCATACCCGCGCGCGTGGTGCGGGAGCGCGCCTCCTTGCGTTTCACGCAGACCGGCGTCACATGTGGGGAAAACTGAGACCCCTTTATATTATTAATTTTTAGTCTTTTTTTCTTTTTCTGGCCTGCGAAAACGAAGGCAGGAAATGCAAACGGCAAAAGCCGAGAGAGCTCTGATGAATAAAGCAGGGAGGAGCTAGTGGGGTGGTGCTGCCTCGCAATAGGATGCGCAGGGAACGGTTTTTAACCCCTTTTTTTTTTTCGGTTTATCCCTCCATCGTGTTGGGGTTCAACCCCCACGGCAGCTGAGCACTCGGCTCTGCCCACTGCCGCCGCCAATCCCTTTTTTTTTGCGCCATGCAGCTTGCTGGGCGACGAAGATATATACATATAATATATATATATATAGGTGTGCTTCTTAACAAAATTGGCAAAACGGCAATAAACTGAGGTTGCTAGCAAGCTCTTGTTTTTCTCTTCGTGCTCCCGCGGAGGCTGAGGGTGGAAGGCGTGTTTGCGTGCATGCGCATGGCGGTGCACTTTGCTCCACTTTGCTTTTGCCAGGTTATAGTATTAGGTGTGCGTGGGAGCATGCCCCGGTGTATCGAGTGCAACGCTCTTGTTCGCCGAATTGTTCAGCCAGAGACGGAGATGGTCGATAAGTGTGTGAGGTGTGGAAGATGCTGCGACAAGTACTATGAATTTGCGGATGTTCAAAAGTGGATTGACGTTGTTCTCTTGGAACGACGTGCCTGGACCCATGTGTTGTATAACCAGCGGGGGATTTTTTCCTCGTTGTTTCTTGCGGCGGTTTTTTGTTGCCTGATTGAGGCCTACGTCGTGCGGACCACATGCGTGTATGCGGAGTTAAGAGGAGGCAAAGACCTTTTCTCGGCAACGCAGGACAGCAACTGGGGCGGCGGAGAGGACAGTCTGCAGCTGGTGAGAAACCTTCGTTCAGAAATGCTACCGCGGATGATGTACCCCGAGACGTGGCCGACGCTGTTTCTATACGCCTGTCTGGAGTACTTACTCTGCCTGGTTTCAGCTGTTTGGCTTGGTGTGCAGTCGCAGCGTGGCGTTGCCCCCGGGCAGGATGATGCAATGACTACCTGGGCAACCTCTCTGAGCCTCACCTACACGGCGAAGCTGGGATACCTTGTGTTTTTGGTCTGGCGCATTCCCATTCCCCTAGTTGTTGTTGTGGATTTCGTCTTCCTCCTCTGGATGGTGCGGGGATTCAGGGTAGCGGCCAGCAACCACCCCAGCCGGCTTCTGGCCGTTGCTGCGGTTACTGTGACTCTGCTTTCGCGAGTCCTCTTTCGTCACTTTACCGGCTGGAGCCCACAACTTATCTTTTGATCTTATGCTGCGTGCTTGTGCGACATTGAATGTATGCGTATGTGTGGTATGTGTGGTATGTGTGAGTGTGTGTTTGCCCTTTGGCGGCATTTTACTGCGGTCCCTTTCCTCTGCTTTGGCCCGCGCCTCGCACGCTGCTTTCCTTTTCCTTCTTCCTCCCTCTCTCTGTCCTTGGTTTTCCTCCGCCTGTGGAAATGCACGCGGCGCACACAGGAAAGTTGAAGGCGACAGTTTCCCAATGGAAGCGAAACTCGTTTGCTGCGCCCACCAAGCCAAGACGCCCTCTTTGCAACTTCCTGGGGCAATAAAGGTGGTGGGCAACACGTTGCAGTTCAGCTGCCCCCAACCCCTGAAGGATGCCGGGTTTCCGGTGGCTGAGGCCTCCTTTGACGTCGATGCAGCGTTTGACAGGCCTGACCCACGCACCCTGTTCCAAGAGCTTTTTCCCGCTGCCGCCGCAAACTTTCTCAAGGCACGCAAGAACCTGGTCGTGTTCAGTTACGGCGTGCGTTCGTCGCCCAAGCGGCAACTCATGTACGGCTCCGCGTCTGGCGAGGGATATGCCACACGCGTCATCTCTGAAGTCCTTCAGTCGGGCGCCAAAAAAGGCATCTTCGTCCTCTCATGCTACGTCATTGGGCCAACCGAGCATCTTACAGACCTCCTCAACTCTAGCAATGAGCTTGGCGTTGTCGTTGACTCCGTAAAGGAGGGACCTCGTGTTCGGATGCTGGAGCGGCTTCGTGTGTCCTCCGCCGGAGACGTTCGTGCGGCAATGGAGACAGTTGTGAAAAACTACGAAAAATATTTTGCATCCGTGCTGTGTGAAAGGCAGCCAACGCCTGAACTGGAAGCACTTCCCCCCTATTTGCCTGACACAGTCGTTCTGCAGCTTTACCGCTACGAGGATGAGGCGGCCTTTACAGACCACATGGATGCCAACTCCTTGACATTTATTGCCTTGGGAGACGCTGAACGGCCCGTGCTGTGCGGGATTGATGCCTCGGCGCAGCAGCAGTACGAAAAGGCGCAACGCACGCTTGCATCGGCCACGGGAATTGTCTCCAGTATTCGCTGCAGTCGGTTGCGAATTCCCTTTGGAAAGTCGAAACTCAGCCAGCTGCTGCGCCGAGCATACAATGCAGAAAAGGGCAATCCCAACAACGACCTCAACGGTCCCACGGACACGACTTTCTTGATCCACGCCTTTTCAGACGCTGCATGGGCGGAGGAATCGTTTCATTGCCTCTCCGTGACGCGCCGTATCTGCAGCATTCTGGGCTCTACGGGGCTCGGATCCGCCACACGGGACCTCGCCGTCGACAAGTGGCGTCTTGACCAAGACGTAATGGAGCTGCGGGATGAACTCATGATTGCCCGCACCGTGTACGACTACAGACCCTGCATCTACGAGTCCAACAAGCCCATTGCAAACATAAAGGAAGAGGAAATGAGGCGCATCAATGCCATTCAGAGCAAACGTGAAGAGGCGCGAGAAAGGCAGCTGGCGTTGGTGCGCGAGCGCGCCAAGCATGAGGCGGACAAGATGATCAAAGAACTTGAACAGACGAGCGGGGCGACGTTGGGTGAGCTTGAGAAGACACTTGAGGCCAAAAAGAGGGAGAACACTGCGCTGCAGGCCGATCGCGAAAAACGCGTCCGGGACTACGAACAAACTTTGGAGAAGATTCGAAGAAAGAAGCAGGAGGAGGAGAGCGCCTCGCAGCGGTTAAGGGAGGAAATGCAGCAGTTGGAGCAGGAGCTTAATGTACGACAGAACGCCATTGAGATGAAAAGGAAGCAGCTAGAGATGGTGCAGCTTGACAAGGCGAAGGGGCGAGAGGCCATCATGCGGGAGCGACAGTCGATTCAGGCGATGCGAAAGACGGTGCTGGAGGATCGACGCCGCCAACGCAAGCAGTGGATCAACCAAATTAAAGAAATGAATGCCAAAGTGCTAGAGCAGGTGCGTCTCCTGGCTGAGGAGCGGAGGAAAAATTGTGAGCAGTCGACGGCCAAGGAAGACGCGGCGGAGAGGGCGCTTATGGCGGATATCAAGACTATTGAGGAGTACTTGCCGAAGCTCATTTCGCTCGAGGATATTCCTGTCAATCCGGAGGAAACGGAAATCATTCGCCGCCAGTTTGATGAAGTCTTTTCGCAAGAAAAGCAGACTTATTTGGCCAAGATTGAGGAGGAAAAGGCCCGCAAGGAGAAGCTGGAACGCGGACTCGAGGTGTATCGGCAGCGCATGCTTAATGACTACTTGGCGAAGAAAAATGAAAAAATGCACGACGCCGAGGCAAAGGAGCAGCATCTTAGTTCGCTTGTGGATCAAGTGCTCACCTACCTACGTAATGGAGTCCGCATGACAAAAATATCAAGCAAGGGCAATGTTCGCAGGCGCTTCTTTTTTCTCTCGGAGGACTGCAAGCGGATTCATTCCTGTGAGCTGGACCATCAGGGGTTTCCGATCAATCGCAAGCGGCCTCCCGTCACCGTGTGGATACGGGACATCAAAAAGGTTGTCATCGGCTTGTACACAACCTCGTTTGTGAACTACAGCAGCGAGGCACAGCTGGCAAAGACGCGACAAGAGGCAGTTTCTGATAATGGAACGTACCGCCATGACCCGACGCAAAGCATCACACCAGCCAACCTTGGACTATGCAACTACCGCGCGTTCGCACTGGCACTCCGCGGTGGGAAATCCTTGGAGGTGGTGTGTGAGACGGACAGCGACTGCGAGGCCTGGCTCGTTGCCCTCAAGCGTCTACTGCATTTCAGGACATCTGTGGAAAAGATTCTTGAGGATCGACGGGCCATTTCGCGGGATATACATCTGCAGCCGAGCGACAATGAGGTGGAAATGCGCTGGGGTGGTTCCCTTGACATCCGCAATATGCGGGGGTTTGTTTCCCTGGCCCCCGAGGAGGCAACTCTCTGCAGCGACAATCATATCCCGCCAGCCCTCTTCCTTCGGGTCAAGCAGGAGCTGGCAGAAAAATCACAAAGGAACACGATAACCGTGTACGACGTCCGAGTTTGCTCGGGGTTGGACCTGTTCCGCTCCGGGCAGCTTTACGACTACTTGTGCGCAAAGCGTGTCATCCCGCTCCCGTACTAGGGCTGCTTGGTTGCTCCTTTATGTTTCTTTGTTCTCTCTCTCTCTGTGTGTGTGTGGGGGGAGGGGCGGGAGGGAGTTGTTTGCATTCACTTAGCCGTTTCGAGAAAATTTGGTAGAGAGCTTAATTGCAGTACAGGGCCGTGAAATAACGGTGCTTTTGCAAACTACCTGTCCATAGTGTTTCTGTGTGAGGGTGGGGAACAAAAAGAAAAGGATGTGATAGTTGTTGATGCGACGGTCTTTTTTTTTTTTACTACTACTATTTTCCTCACTGTGATTTTTGTGGCGGGGCGCAAGGGGGGTGACAGGGACGGAAGAAAAGGTCACGGCAACATTTGCCTTTCTTCCTCGCTGTCCGTATGGAATTGTGCCACTCCTCATTTCTCTTGGGCCTTTCTTCCCTGCATTACAGCCATTTTTTTTTTTTGCCACGCCTACTAGTCATGTTGTCCGGGGCTTCTTGCCACGCAGGCGTTCACAGTGAGGGGCGTCAGTCCACTTAGATGCGCCATCCAAGCATCTTCCCTGCTGCGCCGCGGGCACGCGGGTGGGGTTGGCGAGGATAGTGTTTCCCCTGCCGCCAGCAAGGACGTCTTGGGGTTCGTACATGGCGAACTGTGTTGGAGTGCCCGCCACGATGGTCTGTGCATTCCGTACAGCACGAATTACCGGCTTGTAGCAGTGGGCAGAACTCTTGCGTTTCGATAGACCTGTTCTGGACAATCAGCTAGGAGCAGGAGGCTGATGCAGAAGCAAGAACAGAGGGGTGCCATACATAAGACATCGATTCTGAACGGAGACATGAAGTGCCGGCTCCGTAGCCAGAGCTATCGCAATGAATTTGAGCAGAGCAGTCACGTCCATGTGTGAAACAAGGCTCTATTTAGCGGGACCCCAGACGGCGGTGGAGGAGGCCAACAGGCACCTCCAAGACCACCGCGAGGACGTTGTCACCTTCGAGGATGATTCGAGCAGCGAGGAGGAGAATGCTGCGGGGCAAGCACTCGCAGAGAGCGACGCACTTCTTGATGCCAATATTTTCAAGTTGCATGGAAATATGCCACAGGTTGACCGCGCCTCCGTTTTTAAGGCCTTCAAGCAGCTTGATGCGGCCGCCCAGCGTTCTCCAAGGGGTGTTCTCTTCTGTACAGACGTGGCTGCCCGAGGGCTGGATATGCCGCTGGTGGACTGGATCGTGCACTACGACCCCCCGGCGGATCCGGCGTGCTACGTTCACCGTATCGGGCGCACCGCCCGCATTGGCAACGCCGGAGACTCCCTGCTGTTTCTCATGCCACATGAGGCGGGATACGTCCCTTACCTGAGCCGCTTTATCGCCAAGGAGGGCGGGG
>NW_021704087.1:7582-9446 GCF_003719485.1 Trypanosoma conorhini | reverse complement strand
AGGAGGCCAACAGGCACCTCCAAGACCACCGCGAGGACGTTGTCACCTTCGAGGATGATTCGAGCAGCGAGGAGGAGAATGCTGCGGGGCAAGCACTCGCAGAGAGCGACGCACTTCTTGATGCCAATATTTTCAAGTTGCATGGAAATATGCCACAGGTTGACCGCGCCTCCGTTTTTAAGGCCTTCAAGCAGCTTGATGCGGCCGCCCAGCGTTCTCCAAGGGGTGTTCTCTTCTGTACAGACGTGGCTGCCCGAGGGCTGGATATGCCGCGGGTGGACTGGATCGTGCACTACGACCCCCCGGCGGATCCGGCGTGCTACGTTCACCGTATCGGGCGCACCGCCCGCATTGGCAACGCCGGAGACTCCCTGCTGTTTCTCATGCCACATGAGGCGGGATACGTCCCTTACCTGAGCCGCTTTATCGCCAAGGAGGGCGGGGGCTCGCCTGCGGAAGATGAGGCGCCTCTGCCGGCGATGGAGGAGAGAAAGTACGAGTCGTTTTTGTACTACTTGACGAAGCTGGACCCCAAGGCGAACCACGTGTGGATGCAGAGTGCGGCCACCCTCGAGCGCGCCATCAGCCGAGTGGTCATGAAGCGAGATGGGAACGAAGATGGCTTACCTGGTGGGGATGAGGCCCGGAGGGATGACCTCACGCGGCTGGCGCTGTTTGCGTACCAGTCCTACCTCCGGGCCTACGCAGGGCACTCCAGAGAGCTCAAGGCCCGTGTTTTTAATTCGGACGTCCTCCACCTTGGCCACGTCGCGCAGAGCTTTGGCCTCGACAAGAAACCCAGCGAGGTGCGGGCGCAGCTTCAGAGCTTTATCCGGGAGGACCGAAAGGTCGCGCGAGGGGCGTCCTCCCCCGGCACTCAAGAGGAGGGGCGAGGGAGCGGTGGCCCCGGAAGCCGCAGGAGACCGAAGGTGGAGGTGCGTCACGATGACCGCTACCGGAGCACGATGGTGCAGAAGCAGCGCAAGGTGACGCGGGATTGGTTTGAGCGGAAGAGAAACGAGGCGCCGGCACATAAAGCCCTTCAATTCACGGAGTTTGACGCATAAGCCTGTCGAAAGGAGGGGGAGGGGGGATCGAAACGGGCTTGACACGGAGTGAAAAGAGAAGCCACGCACCCAAGGCATGAAAAACAAAACAAAACAAGGTGCACTCCCGTTGGTTGAGGATAATAATCATACTGAGTGCTATTGTTAGGCCTCGTGGGGTGGCCTCTTGTGCCACCCATGACACGTTTGCTGCGCGTGCGCCGAACTCCGTTTTGCTTTCCCTTTTAAAATTTTGATTTGTACCACTAACGCGTCTTCCTGTTGGCTTTTTTTTGTAACTTTGCAGAGAGAAGGGAGACAGAGAACCATGACAGCATACCGGGACCTCAAACTCACGGACATCATGGGCTTCAACTTTGTCAACCTGGACCAGTTAACGGAGACCTACAGCACCGCGTTCTACGGCGAGTACGTCACGCACTGGCCCGAGTATCAGCGCATGTGTGTTCACCCGACGACGGGCATTTGCATGGCGTACACACTCGGCAAGGCCGAGGGAAGAGGCGAGGATTTCCACGGGCACGTGTCCGCAGTCACAGTCGCGCCAACGTTTCGTCGCCTTGGTTTGGGAGAGGCACTCATGAGGGAGCTCGAGACCACAACGTCCTGCCTTCACAACGCGTACTTTGTGGACTTGTTTGTGCGGCAAAGCAATAAGGTCGCGCAGGCGATGTACCAGAAACTTGGCTACGTTGTCTACCGGCGCGTGCTTGGCTACTACCGAGGTGATGGCCCCAAAGGGACGTTTAAGGATGACGAAGATGCTCTAGATATGCGCAAGGCCATGCCGCGTGACA
>NW_021704087.1:0-7557 GCF_003719485.1 Trypanosoma conorhini | reverse complement strand
GCATGGCGTACACACTCGGCAAGGCCGAGGGAAGAGGCGAGGATTTCCACGGGCACGTGTCCGCAGTCACAGTCGCGCCAACGTTTCGTCGCCTTGGTTTGGGAGAGGCACTCATGAGGGAGCTCGAGACCACAACGTCCTGCCTTCACAACGCGTACTTTGTGGACTTGCTTGTGCGGCAAAGCAATAAGGTCGCGCAGGCGATGTACCAGAAACTTGGCTACGTTGTCTACCGGCGCGTGCTTGGCTACTACCGAGGTGATGGCCCCAAAGGGACGTTTAAGGATGACGAAGATGCTCTAGACATGCGCAAGGCCATGCCGCGTGACAGGGAGCGAGGGAGGAGCAGCGTTGTCCCCCTTGCCAGGCCCATAAAGCCCGAAGAGTTGGTGTGGAACTAACAGCGACAGCTGCGTGTGTGTGGGAGTGTGCGTGAGATTCCCTCCAGCCTCTGCACCACCAACACCACCAAAGTAGGTTCCGTAATCTTGTCAAGAAGCCTTGTTCAGGCGAGGCAAAATCAGCTGCGGGGTGCCACTTTCTTTTTTTTATTTGCAGCGTAAGGAAGACGCGATACAAGGGGGATATCTGTCGAGAAAGCCACCTTCTTCTTACTGTGAGGGAGCAAGCTGACGGCAAAAAAAAAGATCATGAGACCACTAATCAACTTTGCCAATGATGCAGCGCCCTGGTAACCTGATTTCCGCTTGAAAAAAAAACAGGCCCTTGCGCAGTGAACACGACATGCGAGCTCTGTTGCCGCGGATATGCGGCGGGACGAGGTGAGGGCATTGGCGTTGAGGCCGCCACAGTCACTGCGTGGCTTGTATGAGAAGGGATGGGTGCTGCTATTCGGTCTCTTTGGTGTGCGTTGGTACGCAGAGGCCGTGCGTGCGGAATCCTACGGCGGTGGAATTTAAATGCTGTTCAAGTGTATCTTCTTCGACGGGCGTTTCGCTGCCGCGTGATTCCCGCGTCGGAACAGTACTCTGCGACTGCGCATGCCACCGTACGTTGTGGTGGTGAACGAACGCTTCCTAGTTGTGGCTTCTGCCGGTCACTCCGATGATGCCGAGCTGCAAGGGGCCGGCAAACGCACTCGAGAGGGAAGGGGCTCCGCCTCGGCTCCTGCTGTGCGTTGGCGTTGGGGAGCTGACTCCTGCCTCGTTGTTGTACTGTGTTCTTGTGTCGCGATGAGGGGCGGCGGTGTTTGGCGGACTGCCGGCTGCCGCTGTTGTCTCCCTGTTGCCCCACGCCCTCGCAAACGCACTCACACTCCTGCAGGGGGAGGAGCAAACGTCTTCGTGGGCGCGTGGCGAGGCCGCCCCGTGCATTGCGGCTGCCCTGTCCCCGGCGGTGTGTGCGGTGGGCGGTGTGGGTGAGAGTGTGCCCCGCACCGCGTGTCCGGTGGCCCTTTCTCCTTTCCCTCTCTCTTTTGCTGAATGTGGCTGCGTGGGGGCTGTGTGGCTGTCTTTTTTCTTCTTCAATCTCATTCTTCTTTTGGCTGGTGGTTGGTGTTCGGCTGCAGCCCAAGCCAACAACAACTGACGAAGGGAAAAACAAGCAAGGAAAAAATGTCTGAAGCAAGCGAGGAGAGTAGCACATCGAGTGTTTCGCAGGAACGGCGGAGGGCAAGGCCCGTCTCCGGATCTGACGGCAATGCGAGCCTGCCCGCAGCGCGGCGCCGAAGGGTGGATGCGGGGCAGCAAAGGCAGTGGTCTCTTTACAGTACGGTGAAAACTGTACTGATGGCGGGAGAAGTTCGTACCAGTGGCATAAAACTAAATTATTTTCTTTGCAAAAATTTCGGCGGCGAGGCAGTTATCGATGAAGACCACAATGTTATGATTGAGTTTTTTTTCAGCAGCCCGATGCGTACA
Organism: Trypanosoma conorhini; assembly: GCF_003719485.1. Lineage (NCBI taxonomy): Eukaryota > Euglenozoa > Kinetoplastea > Trypanosomatida > Trypanosomatidae > Trypanosoma > Trypanosoma conorhini. The sequence goes on along the minus strand of NW_021704087.1, from coordinate 5,677 downwards.
TTGAAGACGGGGAGCTTCTCCGTGGAATTTTCAACTCAGAAGAATACAAGGCTTACACACTGCTTCAAGATTGTTACAAGCTGCATGACATCGGCGTCGTCGATCTCAGCGATTGGAAGGACTGTTGCGAGGGAGCTGCGCCAAATATTGGGCCTTACGCCAGGAGGAAGCTAGACACGGCCGTGGATGTTGCGGAGCACCGCGTGAACAGGTCAACTACAAAAAGCGGAAGCTCAGACAAAAGGGGAAAAAGGCCAAAATGGACCCCTTACAGCACTATGGAAGAGGTACTCTTGAGCGAAACTTCTCAAGCTAGTGGAGCGAAGCTGAATGATTTCCTTCGCAATGAATTGGGCGGCAGAGGCGTTGTGCAGGCCAACAAAAATGTCTTCATGAAGAATTTCGTTGTGAATCCTGAGAGGTTTATCGACGATGCAGAATTATTGGGCGCAATAACAGCGTTACCATCTTACAAAGGGATGGCGTGCCTATTCGAAGAGAACACTATTCTCATGCAAGACGAAGAGAGACTTTACAACGAAGCTGTGACCTCTCTCAAGCATTGGCGGGACTTTGAAAAGAAGGACATGGTTTCTCCGCTAACACGGGGAATACTCGACGCAGCTCTCGGATGCATAGACGAAGTGTGATTGTCGTGCCGCCTCTGCTGGAGAGATGCTAGGAGGTTGTGTATGTTTCTAGTTGGTGTTATCTAGTGGGAATTCCCGACAGCAAGGGCGTGGGAGTAGTGATGAGGGAAGGCAGAACACTGCAGCCGTAGGACTTGAAGGTGGATAGCAGAAAAGTTACATTGGTTGACAGTACAGAGCCATTCCGTCGGCCACGTTCCAAAGCAATGGCGCTCAGCTTTGTTGAGGGATGGTTGCAGTTCCTGAATTAACAACAAAGTAAAAAAAAAATAGCCCTGACTGCAGTGTTAACTGTGATTTGGAGCGCGGGTGGCGGATTGTCACAGGTGGTACAGTCGGATTGTTTGACACTCGCGGCGGGGCCCAAGCTAGACTGAAGTACCGCCGCTTGCTTGGGAAGCCCGGGAGGAGGGAAAATCGACGTAACGTACGTGGAGTTGTACGGGACCGGCGGCCGAAAATGCTCTGCTTTTGGGCGTTTGTTCGTCTTTGTTTTTGTTTTCTTCTGCGAATTCCCCGCAGGGGAATTTGGTTGGGCTGCGGTTTGCCGCGGCGGATGCGCATTACATTACCGCCAGCGCAGCGCAGCAGCGGCCCAGTGAGTAAATGGAGGTGTGTTTTTTTTGATGGGTGGGGGACTATTGCCGATGAGTGTTCGCGGGGGATGTGATTTGCGTGCGGTATGTGGGGAGCAACCCAATACACACGCGGCGGGAGTGTGAAAACTCGGGCGACAGGGCCAATGCGGAAGACGAAAGGCACCGAACCTTTTGGGACAACAAGTTGCACCAGTGTCACATGCGAATATCGCACGAAGACGCAATTGCTATGCGTAGTGAGTGAAATGGCTTTATGTTTTCCCTTCGGCCTCTCTTTTGGCGCCTCCCTTCCACGGGCACCGCGGTGGGGCTGGGGAGCGGGCGGTTGTGTTTGGGGCGGCGGTGGTGCCACTGCGCTGCTTCATTTTGCTTTTAACGATTTATTTTTGGTATTTTTTTTTTTACACCGTGCTGCACTCCTGCTGCACTGCGCTGAGGGAAGTGGGGCCGGCGTTGGGTGATTTGTGGGGGGGGCGCGACGGAAGGGTCCTGCGGGCATGCGTGCTGAGGGAAGTGGCCGGTGGTGGTTGAAAAAAAAGGGGGCGGAGGAAGGCGGCGCGTGACTTGTGTTTGTGGGTTTTGTTTTTTGTGCGTTTTGATTTCTGCGTGGCGGCGCCCCAAACTGCGTGCTCTTCGCGTGTGTGTGCGTTTTTATTGGAGCGGCGAGTGTGCGGTCGGGCGGCACACGCGTTCGTCGCTGCAGCCTTTACTGCGGACTGCCGCCGCTGTTTGCGCGGAGCCCCCCTGGGGGCGCTGCGGCCGGGCACTTGCGCCTCCCTCTCTTTTATTATTATTATTATTATTATCCGTCTGAAGGCCGCACCCAATTGTGGCGTGAGTGTTGTGATGTTGAAGGGCATTTGTGCGTCCCGAGTGCGCCTTTTTTTCTTTGCATCGTCGCTTGCTTTCCTTTTGCCCCCTTCTTCCGCGTCTCACCCACGCACTCAAATACGCCGAAGGAAAAGAGAGTCCAAACGCTGCTTGCCGCCGCTATTGTGCGCTTTGGAGACTTTGCAGCTGCCACAACCGCCAGCAACACACAACTGTTGCGGCCGGAGCGGATCCATCGCAATGAGGGAAGAGAGAGAGAAAGAGAGGGCAGTGGCCCAACATGCCCCGACATCTGTTTTCCTCTGCGGTGCTGCTGCTTCTTGGCGTGCTGTTGATACGCTGCGGCAAACGTGGCTACTCAGTCGCTAATCAAGGGGGTGCCATGGGGCTACTTGCAGGGACGACAAAGTTTTATAATGTTGCATGGGAAGGCGTTGGGGAGTCTGCTTAACCTGTCACTTCCCTCCGTGCCCCCAGCCTTGTTGCAGTGGGGAAGGATGTGTTTGCCGTTGCCGAGGCTCAGTGCACGAAGCAAGGTGACGAGGACGGCGGTTTTGTTGGGATTGCGTCGAAGCACCTCAATGACCTTGCGGGTGCTGCCGCAACGGCGATCTCGGCGGCGGCGCAGCTGACGCGGTAAGTGAAGACAGCTGTGTGTCTGTGACGAACGTCCTGCTGTACAACCGCCCGCTGGATGCAGATGAGGTCGGTGCCCTTCACAAGAAAACCCGTCCCCGCCGCAACGCCGAAAGAACCAACGCCACTACAGCCGGAGGTTTCTGCTCCAAGCGACGGAGTTTCCTGTAAAGATATGGATGCCACTTTGCCCGCGCCGCAGCGTGAGTTGGAAGCCGCGTCCTCGCCTACTCCCGGCAACGCACTGGCAACGTCACACGGACCCTCGCAGCGGGAGGCTAAGAGTGCAGGTTGGGGCGGAGCCGCCGCAGACGCCGCGGCAGCAAAGGATGCGGCATCCGTCCCCGCGCCCGACAACAACGGCAGCAACAGCGTCGGGGGCGGTGGGCGTCTGCTGCGGAAGCGCAACGCCGAGGACGGCGCCCACGCAGAGCGCCGAGTGCTGCCGCCGCTGCTTCTGCTGGGGCTGTGGGCCTTTGCGCCGTTCTGTGAGGGGCGTGCGGCTTCACTGCGGGGCATGTGCGCCGTCTCCCGCACAGCCACACACACACACACACATCGCCGGGAATAAATTTATCTTCGCGGAGGACAAGTTACTTTTTCGTTTTCTTTTTTGCTTTTTGTTTCTTCTTGCTTCGGGGGTAATCCCCGTGGGTCCACCTCCGCTTTTGCTTCGCGACTCCGCCCATTCGTCGCCTGCCGCGCTCCTCCCGTGACGGGGTGGGGGCATCCCACGACTGTGCGCCTCCCCTTTCCCGTCCACACACACGCACGCAACAGCACTCTGTGCGCTGGTGCTGCTGCTGCTGCGGTGAGGGGACGGAGAAAAGTAACGCAACGCCCCGTCGATGGTGCGTGGACACGAGGAAGGACGAATTGGGACGAAATAAATGTGTCTCCTTTTTTTCCCTGCAGGCGAAGTCTACGCACCGTAATTGTTTGTTTTTTTTCGGTTTTAGGATACGTGAAGAAAAAAATATATATATTAATTCCACTTTTTTTTTGCTTTTCATTTTACCACTCGCTTAGTGAGTTGCCGCTGCCTGGGCTGCAGTGCCGGCCCGGGCACTAATCCTTCTTTTTTCACTCTTGCATCGCTGCTCTGTGCGTGCCCTACCGCAGGCTTTGCGTTCCTTCCTTATTAGCGCTTTGTCTGACACACACACACGCACAACCGCACGGTGAATCTAAACTGCAGGGCACGTGGCTGGTCCCTTCGTAGTTGGTGCTGGCTGTTACGTGTGCGGCTTTCTCCTGTGTACGTGGCTGCGTGAACTCGGTGGGCCGCCATCTTTGTGTTATTTCTCTCTGCTCTCTTTCTACCTCTTGTTCACTATTTTTCTCTTGCTTTCTTCGCCGCGGCCTGAAGAATTTGGTTCACTGCCCCCAGCGACTCTACTGCCACTGTTTTTACTGATGGCGATGACGCTGACGGTGCGGCGCCGCGCGGTGTGCGCCCTGGCGCTCCTCGCGCTGCTCTGCGGGGCGGGAACGGTGGCGGCGGCTGCCGCGCCTCCGGTGATTGTGGCGGTGGAGGTGTCGTGCGCGAGCGCCGATAGAAAAATAAGTTGGCGTGTGGCTGGTGAGACGACGTCCGCTTGGAAAGAGTGCCCGGAAGCGGTGGAGGTTCCCACGGCCATTACAGCCGCGCCTGCCAGTCAGCCCAGCCAAAAGAGCGGCGGCAGCGACTTCATCTGCGCCTGGGCGGGAACGGCGTACCTCTCCGCCGGCCCGAGGACGAACTGCGCCGCGGCTTCAGCGGGGGGCACCCAGAACGTTGCGCTCACGATGCACTGTGCGACGGATGACAAGAGTGAACTGCACACGCTGGCGAAGGGACAAATCGTCACCGTCACTGGGACTGACGCTTCACTTCACCAGGCAGGCGACTGTGCGTTGCAAACCACGACTGCAAGAGAGGCTGCACTGCTGCAGCCTTCACAAGGGCACTCATCGCCACCACAAGCGGCAGCATCACCGACGATCAATTCGGCCCCCAGTGGGCCGACGCCTGAAGGCTCCACGGCTGCTGCTGGGGAGCGAAGCAGTCAGGCTCCCGCCGGAAGACAGGAGACATCAACAGAAAATCGTCCGGCAACTGCAACACCATTGGCTGGCACTGCGGCTCAGTCAACAGCCGCGGCAGGCAAAGCGGCGGATGGAGCCGCCATTACCACAACGACGGCCACCCGCAGTCCCAGTGATGGGGGCCACACAAAAAGCAATGCGGACGGCGGTGACGCCATCCTGTTTCTGCGTGCCCCACTGCTGTTACTCGTGGCTGCCCTTGCCTGCACTGCTGCGTAGGTGGTGAAGCAACCGCACACACACACACACACCCTGGCTGGGACGATGCGTACTCTTTGTGTGCTCATTTTGCTTGTCACCCCTGTGGGCCAATCCTTCTATCTCTCTTCTGTGCTCTGAGGGATGTTTTTTCCTTTGCTTTGCCACCCCATGCAAGTTCCAGTGGGCGGCGCACCCTTTTATCCCCTTCTTCTTTGCTGCTGCCGCCACACAAACGCACACACGGTGCCGACCGCATTGCTGTGCGCCGCACGGATTTGACTCAACTACCCGGCTGAGGTGAAGGCCGAACGCCGCATGAAATGTGCGAAGGATGTGTGTGGGCTTGTGCGACCTGGGCGATGTTTTCTTTTTATTCGTGCGGGTATTAAAATACATACACTCTCACAGTCCTCTTGGGCTGCCGGACACGTGAGGTAAAGGAGCAACACCTGCAGAAGTGATTCTTTTTTTTATATTGTGAGGGCTTTGCGGGAGGCAGCGTCACATCTCTTCCTTGACTGCTTTTCTCTGCGGCCTGGGCGATGCTCACCGCCACCGCGTGCGGTCGCGCCGTTCTTAAATCCCTCTTCTGCCGGTGTGCTGGGGCGGCTCCGTTCTGTTGCCTTCCTCTTTTGTCTCTCCTATTTCACTTGATCACATATACACGCGCCG